>NC_046976.1:19715580-19778080 GCF_009769545.1 Cyclopterus lumpus | reverse complement strand
CTTGAATCCAGACTGGTGGGGGTCTAGAAGGTTGTTGCTGTGGAGAAAGGAGGAGACTTGGTTAGAGATAGCTCGCTCTAGAGTTTTTGAAAGGAAGGGGAGGAGAGAGACAGGTCTGTAGTTGTTGACTTCAGGTCTGTAGTTGTTGACTTCAGGTCTGTAGTTATTGACTTCAGATGGGTCGAAAGTGGGTTTCTTCAGGAGAGGGTTGACTCCGCCTCCTTCAGAGAGTTAGGGAAACAGCCGGTTGAGAGGGAGGTGTTAATGAGATGGGTGAGAAAGGGAAGAAGGTCCGGAGCAATGGACTGGAGAATGTGAGACGGGATGGGGTCAAGGGGGCAGGTGGTTGGGCGGGCAGAGGTTACTAAGGTAAGAACTTGATTAGGAGACAGGGGGATAAAAGAGGAAAACAAGGGGGAAGAAGGTGAAGTTACTGGAGGTGTAGTTATGGAAGATGGATTAGTAAATGAAGAGCGTATGTCGTCTATCTTTTTTGTAAAGTAGTCAACAAAGTGTCTTGGTAGAAGGGTGGAGTGAGGGGGGGGACCAGTGGGGTCAAGGAGGTTGGGAAAAAATTGAGAAGAGCTTTTTAGGGTTAGATAAAGAGGATTCGATTCTGGATTAGTAGAACAGACTTTTGGCTGCAGAGATGGACGCAGAGAAGGAGGAGAGAAGAGATTGATAGGTGAGCAGGTCGCTGGCGTGTTTGGATTTTCGCCATTTCCTTTCAGATGCTCGCATAGTGGCTCTCTCGGCGCGCACTGGTTCGGACAGCCACGGAGCCGGAGAGGACTTGAGGACCTTTAGAGTCGTAAGAGGACAGAGAGAATCAAGAGAGGACGACAGCGTAAAGAGAAGAGTGTCAGTGGTGTGATCCAAGTCTCAGTGAGAGCCAGGAAGTCCAGCGATTGCTTGATAGCGAAGCCAGAGATGAAGTCCGCCTTGCGGTTAGCTGACTGACAGTTCCAGAGGCCCCCAGTGACGAGGTGCTGGGTCTGTGTAGAGCGGGTGGGATGAATAAGAGAGGAGGGATTTTGATGCATGTGTGAACGATACAATAACATGAGTATTGATCTGTTAATACAATAACATAAGTATTGATCTGTTAATACAATAACATAAGTATTGATCCATTTTCATCTGAACTATCGGATCTTCAGTTTATTGATATAAAGGAAGCTTGTAACTTGCTGGATATGGAGGCATTATAGATATGCATATGAAAAAGAAAATATGTGCACACTACACATACACAAAGATGCACAGGTACATAATCATACAAAATAAAATATATAAATATAAATAAGGGTAAACATGCCAATATCTACACACATATTAATATATATAAGCGCATCGTGTAAACATACATACATACACCATGTATTCAAGCTATTGAAAGTATGGGGTGCCGGGCTCGTTGCAACGGGCCATCCGGTCTCTGTAGGCCTGCAGTAGGAGCCGTGTTCACGTTCCCGCGGCCGTTGGCCTCCACCGGGGCCGTTGGCCTCCACCGGGGCACCGGGGCTGTTGGCCTCCACCGGGGCTGTTGGCCTCCACCGGGGCTGTTGGCCTCCATTGGGGCTGTTGGCCTCCACCGGGGCACCGGGGCCGTTGGCCTCCACCGGGGCTCCACCGGGGCCGTTAGCCTCCATTGGGGCTGTTGGCCTCCACCGGGGCACCGGGGCCGTTGGCCTCCACCGGGGCTCCACCGGGGCTCCACCGGGGCCGTTGGCCTCCACCGGGGCTGTTGGCCTCCATTGGGGCTGTTGGCCTCCACCGGGGCACCGGGGCCGTTGGCCTCCACTGGGGCTCCACCGGGGCCGTTGGCCTCCACCGGGGCTCCACCGGGGCCGTTGGCCTCCATTGGGGCTGTTGGCCTCCACCGGGGCACCGGGGCCGTTGGCCTCCACCGGGGCTGTTGGCCTCCATTGGGGCTGTTGGCCTCCACCGGGGCACCGGGGCCGTTGGCCTCCACCGGGGCTCCACCGGGGCTGTTGGCCTCCACTGGGGCTCCACCGGGGCCGTTGGCCTCCACCGGGGCTCCACCGGGGCTGTTGGCCTCCAACGGGGCTCCACCGGGGCTGTTTTGGCCTCCAACGGGGCTCCACCGGGGCCGGTGGCCTCCAACGGGGCTCCACCGGGGCCGTTGGCCTCCATCGGGGCTCCACCGGGGCCGTTGGCCTCCATCGGGGCTGCCCTTTATCACCGGTACTGTTCGTGGTTTTCACGGACAGGATATCTAGGTGCTCTCTGGTGTTTGCAGATGATGTGGTCCTGTTGGCCTCCTCGGACCGCGTGAAGTGGCCGGGTCGGGACAGAATGACCACCCTCAAGCGAAGGAGGTCAAGTATCTCGGGGTCTTGCTCACGAGGGAGGGTGAGAAGGAGCGGGAGATCGACAGGTGGATCGGTGCGCTGCAGCAGTAAGACAGGCGCTGCAGCAGTAAGACAGGCGCTGCAGCAGTAAGACAGGCGCTGCAGCAGTAAGACAGGCGCTGTAGCAGTAAGACAGGCGCTGCAGCAGTAAGACAGGCGCTGCAGCAGTAAGACAGGCGCTGTAGCAGTAAGACAGGCGCTGCAGCAGTAAGACAGGCGCTGCAGCAGTAAGACAGGCGCTGCAGCAGTAAGACAGGCGCTGCACCGGACCGGCTTGGTGTCTACAGGTCGGTCTACGATCCGACCCTCACCTCTGGAAAGAACGGGGCTCAGCCTTAGAGAGGGTAAGGAGCTCGGACATCAGGAGGGAACTTGGAGTTGAGCCGCTACTCCTTCGAGTCAGCTGAGGTGGTTCATCTAGTCAGGATGCCTCCTGGACGCCTCCCATTAGAGGTTTTCCGGGCACGTCCAACTGGTAGGAGGCCCCGGGGAAGACCGAGGACACGCTGGAGGGATTATATCTCCCAGCTGGCCTTGGATCCCCCAGAATGAGCTAGCGAATGTTGCGGGTGAGAGGGAAGTTGTAATGTTTTTTATATATACTTGCACGTGTAAATAAGAAAGTCTATGCTTTAAATTACTACATAAGAAAGATATGACCATTAATAAGGGATATTATGAGGAATGTATTAGGAAAACATGTCATGTCCAGGAAACTGTGATGTTAAGTTAATCAGTTTCGTGTCTTGTGTCCATGTTGTCTCGTGATTTCCTGTTTTACTGTGAAAGTCAACTCTCCTCTTGTTTCAGGCAACTTGTTCCTCCCCCTGTGTGTTTCCCCTCTGGTCTGATTGGCTGCCTCCTGATTGTTTCCACCTGTGCCCTCACCCTGTGTATATATTGTCTGCTTCTCCCTTTGTCCTGGGCCAGTTCGTCTGGTCTTGTGAACCAGGATGTCCATGCCGCTTGTCATTGTCCAGGTCGAGTCATTTTGTTACTTTGTTCATGTTAGTTTTTGCTATTTTCCCAGTTTTGTTTCGTTGCTACTTTGTTCACGTTGATTTTCTCTTTGTTATTCCAGTTTATTAAAACTGTGCTTTTTGTTGCACTTTGCCTCCCGAGTCGTGCGTTTGGGTTCAAGTCCATAACTGCAGTCGTGACAGAACATAGGAGAAAGTCACAGTAGAAGTATCATCACTGTATAAGTATTATTATTGTAACTGTAATGCTGATTGTAACATGTTTTATGGTTATCATAACTACGAGATGACTCGGGTATGAATGAATTGTATCGCTTATGGGAGGCGTAGTCAAAATGGAGGTTTCCTTTGGGAATCATAAAACCAGCCTGAATATTTTTGCAGAGAGCTGCTCATTTAGTCCGTGGCCTCGCCAACACGTGAGCGTGCCCGGCTGGGACAGAATCTATGCTTATGATCCTTGTTCTTTTATTAAATACTTTTATTATATAAATCTCTGGATTCTGGACTTTTTTTTTTTTTTTTTTCTCCAAGCACAGGGAGCTCGAGATTTCATTGAACCTAACAAGCCTGGGTCAGCTGACATGGATGGATTGATGGATAATACTCCAATATTATAACCGTTATTAAAGCAGATTCTTAAAAGGTTATATTCCTTCTACTGGATTGTTGTTCACGAGGACCCCTGCTATGTCCATGTTTATTTTCAAAGGTACGCTTTCTATCAATTTCTGTTCTCAACCTTCTGTCTATTTGAAGTTGATCCAGTTTTGAGTACATTCTAGTGTGCTATGATGAAGGGAAGGACTTCGATGCATACTTAGATAGCATCTCTGTTGGTCCTTGGACAAATTGCAGAGGGGCACGGAGAACATTATTAAGTCAGAGGTTCAGTCTCTTCATTTATTGAAAACATCCAGAAAATGCTTTCTTGGACTCTCTGTTCTCTTTTTTTTGTGAATGCTGGTAAAGTTCTTGCCATATGGCTACTTCATGAATAGTTTTTGAATCGTTTGTGTGTTGGAATATTGTTGTAAATGTTGTGTTTTTTTTACTTAATAGTAGGGATGGGCGGATGAAGCATTGAGGCTTTTCTTCCTATTTGTACCGAAAATGATTCTTTGAAGAAGAACAGCGACATCTGGTGGCAGACTGACATTAAAGCAGTTGTTTAACAGCGCGTCGAAGCACTAACGCCTCAATGTTTCAATCTCACATTTCTGCAGTAAAAGTCAATTAAAGCTGCGTGTTCATTCACAGATTTGATGTTGTGTATATAACCGTTAGCGGTGTTGTTGTTTACATTGCAATGCTTCGCAGCTCTGGTATCGTTTGCCCATCTCTACTTAATAGCTTACTTAAAAGTATTAAGTCACTTAAACATGATCATCGATCAAACTTGATATCAATTGCAATAACTTTATCTGTTTGCTATGCAATTTTTATTTTACTTTTTACAAGACAAAATTAAGTGTCAGAATTGTACATATGCGCAGTACTTAAAGACAGTTAAGGCAGCCTAATTTGTTTAATTCAACACATGTAGGAAACACATCTAGAAAAACATATATATTTATATTATATATATATATATATATTATATTATATATATTTCATATATATATTTATTATGAACAAGATGTCCTTAAGTCAGTTTTGGAATAAATGTTAAATCTTTAACTACAAACTAGAAATGCGCATTTTATTTTTATTTTTATTGAATCATACTGGGATGTTTGCTGAAATTGATTGGACGGCCATACCAACAAAAGAGAATTCCACCAGCCGCCACTGGTTGTAGGTATAGAAAAAAGGATGCTCCAGGTATGACAGGTAGTACATACTTTGAATGGAATATTTTCGATTAAACCAGGTCCTCTAACCTGCGGGGCGAGGCAATATTTTCCAAATTGAGGAAACAAGACCAAAAATATCATTTCAAGTTTTGGTACGGAAAGACCACCTTTTATGTCTTTGTAGTGAGGACAGTTTAACTCGTGGTCGTGTCCCGCCCCATATTGTATTAACCGACTAAATGCTCGTTAAAAACAAAAAAATATGCAGTTTGAAACTGCAAAAAAGAGAATTTAACAAGTCGAAATTAACGGCGAGGCGGATCAAGAAACATGACCGGAAATCTTTAAAACATTTGCTTCCTCTTTTGTAAAACTCCCCAAAACGTTGTCGTTATAAGTAAAACGTCATGTATATGCAAATTAAAATCAAAAGAAAGTGCACGTGACAAAAAAAAAAAACGCATTCGAAGACGAAGAAAATAGACCCAGGAAGTGGAGACGCAACTTAAAATTCTGTATAAAGTCGCTTTGCCATTAAAGTAATATCATAAAAGGGAATAAAAATAAATCAGATTACAAACCAGGAATTTAAATCCAAACTAAAAGTCGGCAGTAATTCGGACTCACGAGGAAAACCTGAAGATTTTAGTGAAGAAGTGTCGAAAAAAAATCAAGAAACTCAACTGCTGATGCCATCGAAAAAAATAACTAAAAAATAAAGAGTTAATTTAACTACGACAGCCCCTCCCCACCAACTGACCACAAACAAATTCTTTATTACATTTTTTATTTAGGTCCCAAAAAACCATCATAATAACATTATATCAATAATATTAATACAGAAATTGAAAAAAAAGAGGAAAAATAAAATAAAATAGCCTTTCTGTCCACAGCCTCAAACTTTGGGGAAGAGATTCGATCCTCCAGAAAAACTGTTTAATGTCTGTTTTTTTGGGGCGTTGGGGGGGGTTGAACTGGGCGTGGCTTCAAGCTTGAGCGCGCTGTCCGTCATTCTGCTGTGCACCAATCAGGAATGTCAAGGTGAGGCAGGGGGTTGGTTTTTCGAGGTAAAGCGCAGAGTTTCAGTTACTGCTGTGACATCTGGAGGAGGAAAGAAAACGGAGGACGCTTTTACATCAAATCTTGAAGGAACATTTACACAATAATAATAATAATAATATTAATAAATATATATATATAAATAAAAATTAAATATATCTAAATAAATAAACATTTAAAAAAATAGTAAAAGTTAAAAAAATATATCTAAATAAATAAATATATAAAAATAAATAAACATTAAAAAAATATATCTAAATATATAAAAAAATATATCTAAATTAATAAATTATATATATATAAAAATATATGTATATCTAAATAAATAAAAATTTAAATATATATAAATAAATATGAATAAAATTAAATATACCTATATATATATATATATATATATATATATATATATATATATATATATAAATAAATATGAATAAATATATCTAAAAATAAAATTATATATATCAATAAATATAAATATAAAATAGGTCTGCTCCGTACCTGTTGCGTCTGTGTCTGGGTCTCGGGCCCTCGGCTCGCCAGCCGACTCAAGATGTTCCTCTCGGACATCTGGAGCCGCACGGCAACCGGCGGTATCCGTGCGATGGTTGCCGGGAGGCGGGTGACGTCCGCCTTCATGTCACTCAGCAACTCTTCCAGCTGCTTTAGCACTGAGAGAGAAAGAGAATAAATATTAATATTAATAAAGAGATATCACAACAAGATGTATGGTTCATTTTATTAAAATTGTAATACTGTTAAATTTCCATCCGTTGATTTATATTTTTATTGTTCTGCTCTAGTTAAGAAGATAAGTTTGTACTAACTTTGACTATTTCTTCAACAGAACAATTATTTATTTATTTTTAACTAGAACATTATAAATAAACAAGAGTTGACCGTGTAAATCATTTTACAAATTAAAACATTATTGTCAGGAGAGTCTCGAAAAGATCGGGTGCTGAAAATAATAAAGAGGAGAGAAACTTATTTTGGGCCAAATTTAAACCGCCTACCAACAACGAATATCTGATACCAGTCAAAGTGTCTGAACTGCAGGTTGTGATTTTTAAGAAGACGTGTTTGTTAAATCAAGTCGACGCATTTGGGTAAATGTTTTTAAAATGACATGTAAAGACTTCTATACAACCAGAGGAGTCGCCCCCTGGTGGTCAGGAGAGAGAATGCAGCTTTAACACATGAAGCATAGACTTCTATACAACCAGAGGAGTCGCCCCTGGTGGTCAGGAGAGATAATGCAGCTTTAACAAATGAAGCATAGACTTCTATACAACCAGAGGAGTCGCCCCCTGGTGGTCAGGAGAGAGAATGCAGCTTTAACACATGAAGCATAGACTTCTATACAACCAGAGGAGTCGCCCCCTGGTGGTCAGGAGAGAGAATGCAGCTTTAACACATGAAGCATAGACTTCTATACAACCAGAGGAGTCGCCCCCTGGTGGTCAGGAGAGAGAATGCAGCTTCAACACATGAAGCATAGACTTCTATACAACCGGAGGTCGTCGCCTCACCTTTGTGCAGGACGGCGTTGGCCGGTTTGTTCCCGGACATGGACTCCTTGCTGAGGTGCTGGTGGGACTCGGCCAGACACTCCACCTCGCTGAAGCGCGTGTTGAGGGCCATGGAGGGGTGGGAGGGATCCTCGGACATGTTGAGGTAGGCGGCGCGACGCAGCTGCTCCTCGATCACCAGCGCCTGCTCCAACAGCTGCAGGAGGAACATAGACAGGCACGAAAGGGTCAGTCGGGGTTGAGAATATACACATTAATATATAAAACACAAAGTTACATTTACTAAATTAAAACATGGCTACGGCTAAACGTTTTGGGTTTTCGACCAATGTTCACAGCAACGTAGAGGAAGCAAAGCGGTTTGAAAATGTCAGATGAATAAACGTTCCGGTAGAAGTCTGAAGGGAAGAGGAACACGCACACAGTGCTGGTGTTTAAAACATCTTTATAGAAACTTAAAGATATAATAATTAATAATTTGCGGCGACAAGCCTAACAAATACAACAACAAAAAAAGGGACAATTTGGATTCACTAAAGTCACAAAAACACGAGCAAACCAACAGATTTACTCGTTTTTAATGAATTAAAAACGAGAAGACGACAAAAGGAGGTGAAAATACTCGGACTGAACGTTTCCCGTGTCTTCCTACCTTGAACCTCCGGGCGAGGAACTTGTTCTTGATTTCCAGGAAGTTTCCTCGGTTCATCTCTCCCTTGAAAGGCTCGTTGAGGATGGCGAACTTCACGTCGTTCTGGATGTCCTGCCAGCGAGCGTAACCGTGTCTGGGAGGAGCGGTGGTCAAGGGCAACAGCAACAACAACAACAACAACTCCTCCTCCACATCTCACACACAGAGGTCTGAGAGCCAATCACAGGTGGGGAAAGGATACTGTATGATGCCGGCCAGCAGCCAGTAGTCGTGCCGGCGGTGCCAGATCTCGTTGGTCTTCTTGGTGACGGTGGCGGCGCGCTCCTCGTTCTGCCACAAAGAGTGAAGCTCTGAAAAGAGGAAAGATGTCGGTGAGGAAACGAGCGCAGCCGTGTGTGTGTGTGTGTGTGTGTGTGTGTGTGTGTGTGTGTGTGTGTGTGTGTGCGTGTGTGTGTGTACCTGTGAACCCTCCGTCAGCGATGTTGAACATGAATCGGGACTTGGCCGCCTTCTTCTTCTCCTCGCTGGCGGCTGCGGCTGCGACAGCGGCAGCTCCGACGGCAGCTCCCACGATGCCGACTGCGGTCGTCGTGGCGACGGCGGCGGAGGTAGCCGACGCTCCGCTCTCCTTGCCGCCGTCTCCGTTCTGAAGTTTGGTCGCCTCCTCCGGCTTCGGGGGCTCCTTCTCCTCCTTCGGCTCTATTGCGGGAGGACGAGAGGAGGTTCACGATCACGGAGAAACGGACGGATTTTATTCCACAAAAAAAAAGGTTTTATATATAAATAAAAAGTTAATATATATATTTAAAAAAAGGAGGTATGAATAAAAGTTTATATATATATAAAAAAAAGGAGGTATAAATAAAAGTTTTTATATAAAAAAGAGGTATAAATAAGTTTATACATAAAAAAGAGGTATAAATAAGTTTTTATATATAAAGATGTATAAATAAAAGTTTTAATATATAAATCGAGCAATAATAAAAAAATGTATATATAAAAAGAGGTATATAAAAAAGAGGTGTAAATAAAAGTTTTTATATAAAAAGGAGGTATAAATAAAAGTTATATATAAAAATGAGGTATAAAAGAAGTTTCGCTATCGGAGAAGGAAACGGGCGTTTGGTACCTTTCTTTTCATCTGCAGGAGGCGTGGCGTCCATCTTTTCCTCTTTCTTTTCTTTTCCTGCAAAAACAGAGAAAAAAACTTTTTTTTTTAAAAAGAAGAGGGGAGAAAATAAAGAGGGCATCTTTTTAAAAAGATCCCAAACAAACAAACAAACTGCGACACAAAGTTTCTCCCGGAGACCGGATCTGAAACGTCCGGATCCGTTACGGCTGAACAGATTTTATGGGTTTGGAAGGTTTTTTTGTTGGCGCTCCCCATAAAACAAACAGCAACAAGGTGGATAGATAATTATTTTAAGATGATGGAAGAGAAGAAGACACCTCAGTTTTGATTGGTGGCCATGTTTAAAAAATGAGTGATGATTTAGAGAGATTATTATTATTATACATCAGTCGAAGCATCGTCTCGGTCTCATCGTGTTGTACATTTATGGATACATTTTTACGGGACACTTAAATGTTATCCATAACAAAAAAAAGTGTTTTAAGACACGTTGTGAGTGAAAATAAAACCTCAAAACAAATCCCGTTTACAAGCGTTTAAAAAAAAAAAAGAGGAGGAAGAGTTTTACCTTTGACCTCGGGGTCCTCAGATTTGACCTCTGACCCCTCCGTCTTGGCCTCTGACGGCGACTTTGTCTCCTCTCCTGCCTCCGAACTCTTCATCTCGCTCTCTGCCTCCTTCTCTCCCTCCTTCTCCTTCTCCCCGTTGCTCGGTCTGTCCGTCTCCATCGGCTCCTCCCCGTTCTTTTTGCTCTCCGGCTCCGCCGGCGGACTCTTCTCGTCTTCCTCGTCGTCGTCGTCGTCGTCGTCTGGGATGGCGATCACCTGGAAGGCGACGCGGAGGGGGAACATTTTTTTTATAAAAACGCTCAGAATATGCATTTGTTTTTTTGGGGTAAAAATCGTACTTTTATCCACGTCACTCGAACGCATCGTTCCTACCTCGTCGCTGGCGTTCGCCGGCTCTTTGCTGTTGCTCTTCTCCGCCTCGCCCTCTTTCTTCACCTCCGCTGGACTCTTCTCCGCCTCCTTCGCCGCTTCCTCGCTCTTTGAGGAGGAGTCGTCGCCTACAGGAGACAAAAACGCTCGTTATTGTTATTATCGTGTCGTTTTCAAAAAGGGAGAGCGGATGTGTGTGTGTGTGTGTGTGTGTGTGTCCGTTACCTGGAGCAGGTGTGTTGGGCTGCGTGTCGGCGGGGGTTCCGGTGGACGGGGTTTTCCCCGGCGAGTCGAGCTGCGCAGCCGCAGCCGCCGCAGCCGCCTTCTTGCTCTCCTCCAGCTCGGCCATCCAGGGCATCGACCACTGGCCGTTCACGTGCTCGAACTCCTGCACCTGCGACGCGGGGGGAAGCAAACCGGCGGCGTCAAAAAAAAAAAAAGAAACTCAAAAACCCGTTTTGGAGTTTAAACTCCTCAACGCTCTGGTTTCTATATCGCCAACATAAAAAAGGAGGAACTTGTCGAGTGGATTGCAGGACTCCGATTGGACGAGACATCGGCAACGCTGAAGGACGCGTTGCTTACACGTCGGCCATATTGTTCGTTGCGAAATCGTTTAAATTCCTTCCCGACGCAAAATATTTAATAAGAAGACGTCACGTTTCCATTTAGTCGAGTCACACGATTGAGTTTTCCCGTCATTTCATTCAAACTAGTTAAATGTTCTTATGTCTAAGCTAAAAGTAAAAGTGGAGACAAAGTTTCCTCGTCGTTACCTTTTTGCGAATGAGCGACATGACGCCGATGCGCGTGAGGACGTGTTGCCGCGACAACCCTTCTCTGGGGACGCCGTCGGCGAAGGTCTCGGCCCCGTCGGCTCCGGGTTCACAGAGGTGACGCATGAAGAGAGAGACGTACGCCCTGAGAGATCGAATATAAATAGAGTTAGTTATTTATTTATTTACTCTCACTCACGCACACACACACACACACACACACACACACACACACACACACTAACCAGTAACATTCTTACGGATTTCTGTGGGCGACATACAAATTTAACAATATTTTACATATTTTATTTCGGCATATATAAGTTTTAACATACAAAAAAAAAAGGTAATAATTAATACTACAAAAAACTGTCAAATAAGCAAAACAAGAAAAGAAAAGATTTTTTTTAAAAAGAAAGAAGTATTGAAATGAATAGGCAATAAATACAAAACTCTTCTCACTTGAACTCCTTCTCAGATTTCCCCCGCAGGTCTCGGACCAGCCACTGGGTGGTGAAGGCATCCTGGGGAGGCATCCCATAACGCATCACTGCGTTCAGGAAGGCCTTCCTCTGCCGAGAGTTGAAGCCCAACACCTGGGGAACCGGCAGAACACAGGGCCTCTTTACAGCAACCTTTTTAAGCCCAACATCCCTGACCTCTGACCTCTGCCTTGGCGACAGTCTGAGCCCTGATGACTATTATAAGTGGTTCTCAAACTTTCTCTGTCACGCCCACTTCGGAGGAAGAAAAATGTTCACGCCCCCCCAAAAAATACTTTTATTAATCACTACGTGTGACTCTTTCATATAATAGAATAAATAAAATTGCAATCACTTTTCAAGGAAACCAGATTGCTCCATTAGATTGTTAGAACAATGCAAACTGTGCAAAAAATAACTAATATTTGGCAAAGATTAACTTATTGTGGCTGTTTCACACTAAATATCCTTTCAAGATAACAAATAAAGTGCAACCTGTGAAAAACTAAACAAAACAAGTTCAAATATTTGGAAATAAAGAGTTTTACACTGAATCTAAAAAGATTGTGCAACCTGTGCAAAATTAGTACAGATATCTGTGAGCCATCATGTTTAATCAGCATTTGTGGCAATGAGCTGCTTTCCACTAAAACGGGGTTGGAGGCTTGATACGGCCACTCTCAATTCATGCTCAATGTTGAGCTTTTGTTTTGAAGGGCAACAGCAGAACAGCACCACGGCGGAGCTGAGAACACATTTACAGGCGTTCATGAATCTGGCCATCGGAGATCTTTTTTCTGACGTTTGAAGTCCGTAAGAAAACATTTCAGAAGACACTTCGAGAATGGAGGAACAATGCGTTCCTGAATTTATTTGTATTTTATTTTGGAGAGCGGCCGGGAACGTCTCCGAGATCGACCTGGTTGGAGAACACGATGCACAGGTACCCGGGCAGGGGAACCCACGCCGAAAGGGGCCTCACCTCGATGTTGCCTCCCACCCTGGCCAGCAGGGGGGGCAGCGGCTTGTCCTTGTCGTTCCTCAGGCCCTTCCTGCTCGGCCTGCGAGAGTTGGCTGCAGAAATAATAAATAAATAAAACGGACGTGGCGATTACGTCAAGACGCTCTGCAGGAGCATCATTTTTTTAAGCACACGAGCGCGTCACAACAACTGGTTTGTTGCATTAGTTTTTATGGTTTAAGACACGTTTTCTAAATCGAGCGTAACGGCTCTCACCTTCTGTCCGCTCGTCAAAGTCCTCGTCTCCCTCCTCGGACGCCACCGAGTAATCCGATTGGCCGTCGGACTGGTCATCCTGCCAATCGGCTTCGAGGTAAAAAAAAAAAGGACAAACAAGGGAGGGAGAGTTTGTTTAAAGCACGGGGCCAATAAGACGTCGGCTAGATTTATTTTTGTTTCATCACAAATTCAACATTCACACCAACTTTTTTTTAACTTTATTTGAACCTTAAATACAAACGAGGTCAGAACGAGCGCGACCTCGACGTTAGCAGATTACGGGTAAAAAGAAAAGAGGCCAAACTTCAGTTATAAATCCTGTTATTCTGTTAAAAAAACAAGTCTCTGCCGTTGCGTCATGAGTTGTGTTTTTCCACAGTTGTCTGTGTGGGCGTCGCCGGCATTTTCCTCCTCATGCTAAATGGGCTGAGGGTCATGGCAGTTGGGTGCCGTGCATTATGGGTAATGCAGTCTCACGACTGAAGGAGGCGAGTCGGACAACCGGCGTGACGACTTTTAGGGTTAAAATTCATTTATTTATTTTACCTACAAATAAATATTAATAATAATGTAATAAAATTACAATTTCATTCATATATAAATACAAATTAAAAAAATATTATTATTTATTTTATCTACAAATAAATATTTTTTTTCAATTAAATTACTAATAAAATAAAAAAATCTTTGAAAACATTAACATTAAAAAGTAAATATAATAAAATATTTAAATAAATATTTTTTTAAATAATAATAATAATAAAACAGACAATACAGACTTCATTCAACACGTTCTGAAAGCTAAAAGTAGTAAAAAAAAAGAGCAAAGATTACCTCCATTCTTACCTCTGTCTTCTTGAGACCCGTCGTTGTAATTGACCTGCTTGCGGATGCGCTTGCCTTTGCCCAGGTTGCGGGCCAGATCCTCCTGCTGCTGCTCGTAATGGTGACGCAGCAGCTTCTCCCAGTAGTCTGGGTCCACGCTCTCCTCCTGCTTGATGACCTCCCGTTGCACCTCCTCCTCCTGAGCGAAGAAGACGGGAGAAACGGTTGAAGAGGGTACAAAGAAAAACCTGGAGACATTAAGCAGCATCCGATTTTAAGCCCTCGTCCTCTCGGTCCACATGCGCTCACCTCCTCCTCCTCGTCTTTGACCACGTACTGAGCCACCTTGAAGGAGCTCAGGTACTCGTTCATGCTCTGCAGCTCCGTGTCGTCGGTGGCGTCCTGGTTCCTGTCCAGCAGACGGTCGATGGCCTTCTCGTCGTAGTGGATGACGCTGCTGTCCTCCTCCTTGTGCTTCATCGTCATCATCTCACCTGAGCGGCCGCGGGAAAACAACAACAACACGTCAGTTTAAAAACATCTTCTCAACGAATCTGCCCCTCTTCCTCCTCCTCCTCCTCCTCCTCGTGTTCAACTCTCACCTAGACCCCCGTCGAACTCGTCCTTGAAGAGCCGCTCCGTTCCGAACTTGAGGATGTCGTCCAGTTCCTGTTTGGACATGGAGCCCGTCTTGGATCCGAGACCAGGTCGGACCACCAGGTGAGTCAGCATCATCTTCTTCTTGGCAACCTGGACAACGGAAAGAGCGTTTTTATTGTTTGTTAATGTGTCCGGCACCTGCGAGTCTCGTTTTTTCACCAGCTATAAAAAAAACAAAAACAGCTTTTTTGCGCTTAGAACAATTTTTTTTTTTTAAAAGTGTGAAATAATCGTTTCAGATCCAAGCATCCGGTTGTCAACGTTGCGTTGGGCTCGGTCTCGTTTACCTGAGTGATCCTCTCCTCCACAGACGCCTTGGTGACGAAGCGGTAGATCATCACCTTCTTGTTCTGACCGATACGATGAGCTCTGCTGAAGGCCTGAAAACACGAGAAGGGGAGTTGGGAACCGCCAAAATAAGACGAAAAAAAAGCTAAATAAATGTTTCCAAATATATATATATTTGTTTTTAAAAAAAAAGACCGAATGGAAGGAGCAGCAGGAGCGCCGCCGTACCTGGATGTCGTTGTGGGGGTTCCAGTCAGAGTCGTAAATGATGACAGTGTCGGCGGTGGCCAAGTTGATCCCCAGACCGCCGGCTCTCGTCGACAGCAGGAAGGCGAACTGCGGCGCTCCGGGCGCTGGGAGAGAAGGAAGGTCATCAGAGACCCGAAACTTCAAAACCAACACATGATTCGGTCCGTTAGAAGCTGTCGCTCGAGGGAGACGAGCGCCCGGTCTCACCGTTGAAGCGATCGATGGCTTCCTGTCTCATGCCGCCAGTGATCCCTCCGTCGATCCTCTCGTACTTGTAGCCCTCGTTCTCCAGGAAGTCCTCGAGCAAGTCCAACATCTTGGTCATCTGCAGAGGAGACGGTTCCGTGAGGGAAAGATTAAAAAAAAATATATTCATTTGGCCGATCGTCTCAAAAGATTTTGTTTTCGTACACATTTCGAATGGCGAAAGGAAGAGAAAGAAGAACAGAATACACATCTCCCGTACCTGAGAGAAGATGAGCACCCTGTGTCCACCGTTCTTCAGCTTCCTCATCATCGTCTGCAGCAGCACCAGTTTCCCAGCAGCCTTTGTGAGCGCGTTGCCGTCGTACATCCCGTTGGGCATCTTTGAGGCTTCCTGTTTTGGGACGGACCGGACAAACATTTTTAGGGTTTTCCTCGAATTCTGAAAGGACTGCGGCGAAGAAAATATATATATATATATATATATTAAAATTGTATGTGTTGCTTGCATACAATAGCAGCCGTGGGGAAGAGGTAGGGGTGGTTGCAGCATTTCTTGAGGTCCATGACGACGTTGAGCAGAGAAACCTGGTTTCCGCCTCCTTTGGTGTTCAGAGCCTCAAAGTTTTTCGTCAGGATGAATTTGTAGTACTTCCTGCGAACAGAAGGAAAACACACATTTACCCACTTTACGTACACACAACCTTTTTGAATATCATCTGTATTAAGTGTTTAAGAGAAAGCCAGACTCACTTCTGCAGCGGGCTGAGCTCCACCCGGACGATGAGCTCCGTCTTGGAGGGCATGTGCTTGAAGACGTCGGCCTTCAGCCTCCTGAGCATGTGGGGTCCCAGCATGTCGTGCAGCTTCTTGATCTGGTCCTCCTTCGCGATGTCGGCGAACTCCTCCAGGAAGATCTCCAGTTTACTGCAAAAGGGTGAGACGCAGACGGGTGAGACGCAGACGGGTTTCGTGTGATCCGCCGAAGCCGCTGCACACTTTTAAATTCCATTTAAACATTTTCGTTAGAGACTTCAAAGTTGCTTTAAATTAGTGTTTGTGTCTAAGATGTTACGAGAAACTAAACAAGCTTTGTGTGAGGTTTATTCTTCCAACTACTGCAAGATTATCAGCAGTTATAACGATTTAGAGTAGCTGAAACAACAACACTAACACCGCTGACATCAAGACCAGAGCGTTGCACAACAGAGTGCGGCGCCTACCTGAACCGCTCAGGTGTGAGGAAGTTGAGCAGGTGGAAGAGCTCCTCCAGGTTGTTCTGCAGGGGGGTTCCCGTGAGCAGCAGCTTGTGCTGCAGAGGGTAGTTGTTCAACACGCGGAAAAACTACAAGCGGGAGGAAGAAAATAAAAAACACGTCTTCAGCTTCAGTGAAACGGCGGTCGGCAGAAGTTTAGAAGAAGAACTTCTGTGTGAGAAGTTTTATTTTTGATCTCTCAACCATACGTCTGAGGAGGATGTGTGTTTTACTATTAATAGAGAATAAAAAGAAGAAACATGTGTAAATAGCCGCCCCCCCCCCCAAAAAAAAAGCTATATAGGAAGAATGCAGCAGCAGCGTTCATTGCGGATGTTATTTTAAATTGTAAACTATTTAGACAAAAACGCTCATTAGTTTTAGTCCCATTTAAATTGAATGTTTTATCATTCATAATTTGTCTTTTAGTAAAAACATTTAGTTTTTGTGTGAAAAATAAATCAGATTATATTGATCTGTCACGTTAAAGATTTCCTCTTGATGGGCATTTGATCATTCTTAAAAGATGCCCCGCCCCCTTTAACCTTTGACCCCTGCGTGCGCCTACGGAGTCCGTACCTTGGACTGGTTGTTCTTCAGCCTGTGGGCCTCGTCCACCACCAGGCAGGCCCAGTCTATGGAGCCCAGGATCGCCATGTCGATGGTGATCAGCTCGTAGGAGGTCAGCAGGATGTGGAACTTCACCGACGAGTCTTTCTGTTGGGGGGGGGGGGGGGGACGACGACAACAACAACAACAACAGGGACAAGACGTCACCGCCGGTCCGCCGGGAACTCGTGTTTTGCGTATTTGAGGCCGGCTCGCCCTCCTCCGCTCACCCTCATCCTGGAGGCCTTCTTCCCTCCCCGGATGGCGTTGTCCTCGAAGGAGAACTCGTTCTCCCGGATGACGGCGCGGCTGTCTTTGTCGCCGACGTACGTCACCACGTACATGTCGGGCGCCCACATCTCGAACTCCCTCTCCCAGTTGATGATGGTGGAGAGCGGCGCGCTCACCAGGAACGGCCCCTTGGAGTGGCCCTGCGGAGGGGAAGGAGGGGGGGGGGGGGGTCAGGGGTCAACCAGAGTCGGTTCAGGAACTCGGGTGTTCGATTCTCGTTTCAAACCAATTAGAACTGAAAAGAAATATTTTTGCTAAAAAGTGAACCTTCATTTTTGAGGTCATTTCACCTCGAGCTACGATTGATTATTAAAAATCGGATGATTATCTTCTTCATTATTCGATGGATCCTTTTGGTTAAATACATCCAAAAGAAGAATCCTGCTAAATAATATAATTTGAGAAGTAAACGAGCACCAATTAAGAGAAACTGAAAACTCAACAAACTGTCTTGAATTCAAGTCATTGTGTTCTGAACTTGATATGCATTTAAAATGTTAAACGATGCCGACAGACTTCATAAACACACACACATATGTATATATGTATATATATATATATATATATATATATATGTATATTTACACACACACACACACACACACACACACACACACATACATATATACACACACATGTGGTTTATAAATAAATCCTCAGATCCCCTGCTGCTCCGGCAGGAAGTGTATTCTGGCCTTCCTCCTGTAGGTGGCGCTCGGCGCTCACGTGACCGCCGTCTGAGAACGATTAGCGCTCGAGATTGAACTCGATGTCGTCAGATTTCACCTGACTTATACAAAATGGCTGGATGGCTCCTGGCCAATAGGAGCACGGCTACACACACACACACACACACACACACACACACACACGTGTGCATTCAAAACAAATTAATTATCTTATGTTAAATAGGAAAATAAATCAAAAATCATGACTTTAAAGTAAAAACATTGACTTTATGTGCTGAGCCCCGACAAAAAACTAAATAATCTCCCTACAAAACAAGATATATATATTAAAATAGACACACACACACACACACACACACCTCACAGCCGACCCACCTCCTTGTAGAGCGAGTAGAGGAACACGGCGGTCTGCACCGTCTTGCCCAGGCCCATCTCGTCAGCCAGGATGGTGTCGGTGCCCTGAGCCCAGGAGAACCGCAGCCAGTTGAGCCCCTCCAGCTGGTAGGGGTGCAGGTTCCCCCCCGTGCTGTCCAGGTAATCCGGCTGACGCTCGAACTTTATGGTCGGCTGCGGGAGACGTGAGCGCAGGTCAGAACCGCCCCAACGTTTGACAGGAAGTGGAAAACCTTCCAATGCGTTTTGCACTCACGTCTACCACGGGGTTCTCGGGCGGGCGGTCGGGCCGCTTCACGCGCCCCTTCACCTTGATCTTCTTCCCCGGCTTCCCCTCGTCTCCCATCATCAGCTCTCTGGAAAGGAAAACCGCGCATAGGTCAGCACAACAACAACAACAACAACAAAAAAAGGGTTTTCCTTGAAGAAGAAGAAAAAAAAAAAAAAAGGTTGACCGCCGTCTTCTCACCTGTGGTTCCAGTACTGCACCTTGAGGTTGTCAAACTCGGGCACGTCCATGTCGTCGGCCTCCCAGGTGGCCTGGTCGTACGCCAGCTCCCTCCACTTGATCAGGTAGTGGATGTTGTTCTTCCTGTCCACGCTGGGGAAATAGATAAATACATATATATTTAAATAGTCATTTTTCATGTTTGGCAAAACGTTTCACAACCACAGCGCCTGAAATATTAGGTTTTCTTTAATAAACTGAACACTACTTAACATTCAGAAACAAGGGACTATGCTCATAAAAAAAAAAAAGGTGAACTAAATAATCAACTACAAAAAAAAGGGAGCAGAAAAACACTATTTTTTTTATATTTTCTTATTGTGATAAAGATCACTTGGCACTTTGCCGTCTCCTCTCCTCACCTGTGGTTGATGATGCGGTGCATCAGCAGCCACTCGTACTTGATGCCAAAGCGCAGGTACTTCTCCTCCAGCTTGTAGTACATGGGGTCCTTGTTCCTCCTCTTCACGCTCTTGTCCTCCTCGCCTTCGCCGAAGTCCACGGCCGGCGGGTCGTCCATGTCGTTCTTCCTCTGGTAGTTTCTGAACAGCACCTGACAGTAGAGCTCCAGCTGGAGAAGAAAAAAGATTTTTTTTTTTAAATTTTTTTTAAAGGAGGCGAGAACGAGGGAGACGGGAGATTCCGATTGGTCGTTGGGTTACACACACATACACACACACACACACCTGGATCTCCGTGACCCAGGAGCAGTGCCAGTACGACATGCTGGACCACTTGGTGAAGAACTCCCGGTCCGGACGCCCCACCAGCGGTTTTGGGTCGGGGGCGTCGGCCGCGAGGTCCGGCGGGCGGGGGACCGGCGTGGGGTCGGGGACCTCGCCCCACCGCCACGTCAGGATCTTCTGGACCTTCCCCTTAATGGCGGGACACTAGAGGGAGGGGGAGGGGAGGGGGGAGACATTAATATGACGGCGTGAAGACGATAAAAGTGTTTGAACTTTTTATTCCGGTTTTCCACCTTCATCTGAAATAAATCAATTGGTAATTTCTCACTTTCATTTAACATTTTATAGACAAAGCAATAAAAAAATGTTTTAAAAGTGTTAATATCCCTTTTCTTTGCGTTTATTCAGACAACAAGATGGAATATTATGTCTCACACACTTTGTCCCAAAAAAAAATAATTTTAATTTTAATAATTTTTTTGGAAGATAAAAAAAAAAAAAAAATGTAAAAAAAATCTGGAAAATGGTGCTGGTCAATTTAAACTTCTTTTCCAGACATTTCATGGACAATAAATCAAGATGATAATAATAATAATAATAATAATAATAATAATAATAATAATCAGATTACTTGATAATTAAAATAATTTTCGGAAAATAACCACTGATTTAAAAAATGTTTGTTGCAGTTTATTTTCTTGTGTGACATCAAGTATTTTAATAACTCCATTTAACCGTTTTGATAAATTGATTTACAAAAATATAAATTCATTTTCTGTTGATCAACGGCTCTGCAAATAACCGTTTTGATCGTTATATATATATATATATATATATATATAATATTCCAGCGTTTCCATGACACTTTAAACTAAATCTGTCTCTCCGGAGAGAATCTCTTGCTGCGTTTTCCGCGTCGGCTTCTCGAAGGTCACCTGGACGACCTCGACGGGCGCAGAGACGAAGCACAGAAGAAGGAGCACAAACAACCGCCACTCTCACCGTGCACCGGGGGCAGATCCACTCTCCGTTGGGGATCTCGGGCAGCGGCGGGTTGAGGCAGTGGATGTGGTACGACGACGGGCACGAGTCGCAGCAGAGCAGCTCTCCTCCGTCTTTGCACACGCGGCAGAACTCCATGTGGTGGTCGTCCTCCTCCATGTCCACCGTCTCGTTGATTTCCTCCTCTCCTTCCGAGGGCTCCTCCCTGGCCTCCCACTGGATGCCCTCCTTCTCCTGGGACGAGGGGGAACAACAAAAATCATTGTTTTAATATAGAAAAAACCAGCTCTCGAGGGCGATACTACGCCCACAAAAACTTAAAGAGTGTCGGCGGGTCGGCTTACACAGTGCGGGCAGCTCCAGGTGCCCTCGGGGGCCTTCTCCATGTCGGGGTCCAGGCAGACCATGTGGTACGCTCGGGGACAGGTGTCGCACAGGATGATCTCTCCGCCCTGCTGGCAAACCTCGCAGTAGTCCTGGTGGTCCGTCTCGTAGCCGTCCCCGTCCTCAGCTTCAGATTCACAGTTAAAAAAAGAGAAAAGAAAGGAGAGAAAACAAGGCATTTAAAAGAAAAGAAAAGCCTCAGATCATCACAGGATACGATGCGTGCATCACACCAACAAAACGTAAACATACATTTAGACTTTCGTTTAAAGACTTTTAACCGTGTGGATCGCGTTTCTTTCCAAAACACTTTTTTTTAATTTTTTTAAAGGTTTAAAATGTGTTAAAAAACCTCCGAGACTCAACTAAACGTCAAAAACTGTCGTTAAAAAAAAGCCATCTGTGACGTCATACGAGCGGCTGCAGAAGAGGAGGAGGATGATGATGATGATGATGATGATGATGACGGGCTAGTAGAAGACGGCCAAGACCAAGATGTCGTCCTTCTAAATATAAAATCGTCTGACTCAGGCACAGTGACTAATGTGTGTGTGTGTGTGTGTGTGTGTACACCTCCTCATGTTGTCGTCCACTCTGCAGACTTTTTAATGCTTTAATGCACCGCAGTCATTACCGGACTCACGGACGTGTGTTTAAACCCGCAGTTCACGCCTCAACAGGTAGAGCTCTGACTCACCGGGGCGGAGCGAGGAACCACCGATGTGACGGGTTCAACTCCCACAGGCGGCACAAAACCTACGGGTTATTTAGCGTAACGGCAAGAAGTAGGAGGAGGAGGAGGAGGAGGATGGAGGACACGAAGAAGAAGACCGAACGTCAGAGTAACACACACACACACCTTTCTTCTTCTTGGGTTTGCTCTTGGACGGCTTCTTTTTGCTGCGGCTGCTGCGGCTGTTGGATCCCTCCGAGACGGAGACGCTGTTCATGCTGCCGTCCTCGAAATCGCTGTCCACTTCGGGCTCGTCCTCCTCGCTCTGTGCAAACGTGAGAGGAAGACACACACACACACACACACACACACACACACACACACACACACACACACACACACACACACACACACACACACACACACACACACACACACACACACACACACACACACACACACACACACACACACACACACACACACACACACACACACACACACACACACACACACACACACACACACACACACACACACACACACACACACACACACACACACACACACACACACACACACACACACACACACACACACACACACACGTTTAAAAACAGTTTGTCGTACACAACTTCATGTGGGCGTCCAAGAAGTGAGAGAAGCGGTGGGTCGTACCGACGAGCGTTTCCGCTTGCTGTTGAAGCCTCCCAGTTTGATTTTGAGAGGCGCCACCTTCTTGGTCTTGGCATTGTTCTTCTTCTCTTGTGCTTTAGGCGTAGGCTTGGACTTCTTGCGGGCGTTGGGACCTGCCGACGCGACACAAGCAGACGTCAGTCGCGCGCGCAGACGAAAAGGAAGAAGAGTAAAAAAAAAAAAAAAGGTCGCTGTGACGCGTCAGACCGCCGTACCTTTCCCCTCCTTAGTCTTGGCCTTGCGTAGCGGCGGCGCCGGGGGCTGCGGCGCCTCCACGGGGGCCGGCGGCGGCGGAGGCGGCGCGACCGGCGCGACCTCCGCCACCATGGTGTCGACCGCGGCCGGCACGTTGGCGGTGGCCAGCGCCGCGTTGGCGGCGGCGGCGCCCCTCAGGGGGTTGTTGGTGCTGAACTCGCGCCACTTGGCGCCCAGGACCATCATCATCTTGGACACGGCGATCTTGGGGTTCTTGGCTGCGATGAGGGGCCTTGGAGGCGAAGGGGAATAAAAACGGTTTAGAAAACGTGGGTCCGATTCATCAACAACAACAACAACAACAACATGGGGGAAACAACAACACGGTTCCCATTTCCTCAGACACACGGGTTCCAGGTCTACCTGACGAATTGGCTGAAGGCCTTGTAGTTGGTCAGAGAGCGGTAGTCCTCCTCCGTGAACACGTGGTCGATGTCCTCCATGCCCCAGTCGTCGAGCAGCTGGGACGACGACTTTGGCTCCTGCAGGAAAACAACAACAACAACAACAACAACAAGCTTCATTAGAGGGACAAGATTAATAGAGAAACATGAAAATGAATGCTTTTGTAAAAAGAACCGCGGTCACAAGATACAATATGGAACCGGTTGACTCGGAGGGGAAGTGGACGATGTTTACATGTCAACGATCAGACACGTTTGTGTGATCCGTCAACAAAAACGGGGGGAAAAATAAAAGCAGGTAAAACGCCGAAAACTGGAAGATTTTTGGGATCGACGAGCTGCCGAGTCTTCAGTAATAAAAGCGGAGGGAAAAAAAAGGCACAATTGCGACATAATACACACACAAGTCCCATTAAACTCAATAACAACAGTGACAGCCGTACAGCACACACACACACACACACACACACACACACACACACTAATCTGTTATCTCAGCGAGGAGTCATCGATACTAACCCGATCAATTGATTGGCTGACCAGAGTGCGGCGGAGAACCTGGTTCAGGAGGCGGATCGATGCGTCTTTAAGTTCATTTAGCCAACAAGGCGTCCTTGTTTCTAAAGTTAGCGAGTAACCCGGAATCCTTAAATAATCCCGATTGTGAATTTTTGACATAATCATTTGAATCGACGGCGTTTTTGTTGTTGTTTTTAAAAAATATATTTTATTGGAGTTCGTTAGGATTAAATCTTCCAAATTGACAATCTGGTTTTTAAAGATAATTATATTAAAATAGTTTCGTGATATAATTACTGGTTTAGTCCAACACAATTATTTGTTAGCTCGTCAAAAAAAAAGAAAGTAAAATGATTAAAACCACTAAAGTAAAAAAAAAATGTATAAAAAAATAAAAAAGTTGATGGTTCCAGCTTTTGTAGCTTAGTTTTTTTTTTTTTCATTGATCTTAAAAACATTTTAAATTGCTTTTGTTGGGACAATAAAAAACACTTTCTTGCAATCGGAGCTTTAAAAAGAAAAGAAAAGATGTTTTTAAAAGGAAAATCGACCTGAAGTTTAAAAAGGCCCCGAGCAGGTGAGCAGTAATTCCCTCTTCCTCTTCCTCCTCTTCCTCCCGTCTTAATAAATGGCTGCCGAACAGATCGAGGGGCGGCTCTGACTGAATCAAAAATGTGTTTATCTAACCCAAAAAAAAAAAAAAAAGGGTCAAGAGCGCAGTGCGGTGCGGCGCTAAGCAGGGTTGCCAAGGTAACAGCATATATGCCTTACAACACCCGCCCCAGACACACACACACACACACACACACACACACACACACACACACAACGCCACCCCCTTGCATAAGTGTCATTAACTACAAGGCCCCCTATTGGCCGCCGGGTCTTCCCGAGTCCACCAGACACGGCTCTTTGTTTAACCATCTCTCAGATCACATTTCTGTCTGTCAAACCGGGACCGACTCCATTACAGGTACGCCGTCAACAGGCGTTCGCCGTGGAGCACACAAAAGGCCTTTTTACAGGCAGAAATCGGGGTAAACCGTAGATTCTTAGTGTTTCGACCACAAAAATGCGCACAAAGCGCAGTTTTTTATAATGCTATACCAGTAGTTTTGCATGTTTTGGTCCATTAGCTACATTTCTCATACACTTGACCTCACAGCTAAATGTATTTGCATGATGTTGCTCTTTCAGAACAGATGACATGAGGTTATAAAGTGGAGATCTGGCCATTTAACCCGTGCTTAACCACATTTTACACACAGCAATGTCAAAACTGGCACACAAACTGGCACTGGTTTTAGAGTCTGAACCCTAAAACCAGCGGTCTGAACAAAAAAATAATAAAATAAAAAAATCGACAAAACTTCTCCGTTTATCGCAGCCAGAAACTGTCGCAAACATCCGATGTTTATCTTTTTCCACGGTCCTTGAACACATCGTGTGAGACAAACGCTCCTCACCAAACAAAAACAATTGGGATAATGCATAAAATTTAGTCCTTCGAATAAACCGGCTGCTCCAACTGAGGCTGTAAAACTGAGCCATTTTTCACCCCAACATAAGTGGGGTGAAATGTTGGATATAAAGAAGTTACTCTGCACAAAAAGACGTTTCCATGCAGGACTCGTCTTCACGGGGCTAAAGACCTGTGACCCCGTAGTGGTGACGGATGCGCTCCGGTCCGCCAGTCTTGGTTAGATTCCACACGATCGCGCAAGAATTATTAGAATTCACGGGTTTCTCGGGAGCGCATGCAAGACTTTTTCGTTCCGATTGTGGCTTTCTCAACCCCGAGAAAAGATAGATACTTCCTGGCTAAATCTTCAAAGGCCATCAAAGCCATTTCAAACTCTTTTGCCATCGACTCCTCACCGAGCTGTCGTCGTCGTCGTCGTCGTCGTCTTCCTCCTCGGGCTCCGGCTCTTTCTTCTTGGAGCTGCTCCTCTCGACGCCGGAGCCGCTCCTCTTCTTCTCCTTGCTGCCGCTGCCGCCGCCCCTCTTCTTCTTCTTGCGTCCCGGCGTGTAGTCGCTGCCCTCGCTGTCGGAGCGCAAGGCATGGCCGCCTTCTTCCGCCGCCTCCGCCCCGCCCACGTCCATGAGCTCCGGGGAGCTAATCGGGAGCTCCTGGAACAAAAAAAAAAAGGGGAGGGGGAGGTTGATTAGGACTAAAACACCTGTCAACTTGTACTTGCTTTTTTTCAGCAACAAGCGGTGTTGAAAAATATCTCTGATAGTTCTTCAGATGCTTTAAACTCCAAGGAAAGGTCGAGTTGTGCGCTCTAAAAAGTAAATACAAGTAGGGAAATTCTCTCTGTATAATTCAAAGAATGGTGTGAGGGGAAAAAAATAGGTTAAAGTCCACCCAATGCATAGTAATAAATAATAAAAAAGGGGGGCTGAGAGAGATTAAATCACGGTCACTTCCGTATGATGAAAGCCTCGAGGCAGCTTCGACAATTATGACAGCTAAGCTAAGGTAGCTTGCCAGCTAGCGACATGACACGGGGCACTGAATTTGAGGAGGACGTGGTTTTATCGGGCCATAAACGAGACAACGACAACCCAATGGCGGGCCCTTTCCATCTCACTCCCCACCCATGGGGGAGCGGTTTTGATGGGGAGGAGGGTGGCCCGGCAACCAGGGGAGGGAAGCACATCGCCAGATAACGAACACCCGATTCAGGAACGTGACAGAAGCTACCTGGTGATCAGGGAAAAGTCAAATATAATAAAAGACGCCAACTAGTGGGCAAAATGGCCCAAAATATCAGGACCTGTCGGGGAGCTTCAGCACAACGAGAGCGCAAGTGTTGAAGGGAAACTTGGCGGAGGGGGTCTACCTGTGGGGGTCTATCTGTGTGCGCTGGGTGTGGCACCTGGATTGTTGAGGCGACCGCACGAATAAAACGTAACACAGGGGCGGAGCTACATGAGGGGAAACAAGAACGACTCCCCCCGGGTCACTTTTACACTGCTTTCATGATTAAAAACTGATTTAAGGTGCAAGACGTGCAGCGTGAACCCGACGGCACACGTTAACATGCACGTAAACATTTTAACTGCCACGCTAGGGCAGGAAGACGTCCAGCATTTTACAATCGTAGCTACTTCCAGACGATTTGACTTTGTCGGCTGTTTTGCCTCCAAGAGGAGATTGTCAAAATGTTTCCGGTGAAGTTTAGCCAACAGCGTGAGGATTACAGGCTAGTTTTTTTTGTTTAAAAATCCAACACATCATGTGGGACATGGGATCAAAAAAAAAAAGTTGTTGTGTACTTCGTGTAGTTTTTTTTTTTACCTCTCTGCGCGACCGCCTCTTGCTGCCCTTGCTCTCTTTGCTCTTCTTGGCCTTCTTCTTCTTCTTCACCTTCGGGGTCTCGTTCTCCGAGACCTCCTCTTCCTCATCGTCTGCAAAAAAAAAAAAAGACAGACAAAAAAGTCAGGTCAACCCTGAATATTAAAAAGAGATTGATTGAAGGAACTCCTTTTCTTTTTGACTTGCCCCCTCATCGGGACGCCACTTTTTTTTAATTTCTTTTTTTTACCCTTGAAGTGACCGACTAGCTTCCTTTTTAGGTTTTAACAAACACAACCGAGGGAATAAAGTCTGGGACTTGAGCGGGGTGATTTAGCGTTCCTTCTTGCCCCTGCCGGGCTGTAACCGCATTCACATGGTGTTAAATAACATTTAAGTGGCCCGTGATTAGATGGCTGGAATAAAAACCAACAGGAGTCCCGAGTAGTGGAGGATAAACCAGTGGTTTGGGCTGCTAGTTGCCCCTTAGGGGGGGTAATTCAAATCAGTTTTGTTCCAGTGGTTAAAACCGTAATTTACAACTGATTCGTAATTAGAATATACCCCCACACACACACACACACACACACACACACACACACACACAGGCCGGACGACAGAGAGGATCCCAGTCCAGCGTTTGGCATCGCCTCAGTGGCTCCAAAGTAAAGCGTTGTCGCACTTGTAATCGACTATGGTAATAAAAAAAAAAGAAGAGTAAAAGGTAAGCAGCCATTAAGACACACCTGGTGAGGAAGAAGCGTTAATGGGATGAGCTGTGTGTTTTTTTTATATATTAATGTCATTAATAGGCTGTGTGTGACGCTGAAGTGATATCCGTCCACAGACTTCAAAGCGAGGTGTGTGGACTCCCAAAAATATCAGAACGACTAAAAAAAAAAAGAAGAAGATACCGTTTGAAACTTAAAAATGGACTTAATTAATGAAGCCGTCATTCGAACGAAGAGAGAAATAAGAGTGTCTTTGGCTTTCGTGCCGGAGAGAGAAGGAAAACTTCTGAAGACATGAAGTTTGACGGCCGTTATATTTCTCACGATCTAAAAAAATTAAGTAAAAAAAAGACTAAATGCGTAATCAATTATGAAATATAGCTCAACAAGCTCCTGCTTGAGGTCATGTCCATTTCAGTGGTGGAATAAATAAAAAATAAAAAATGTTAAACACATCCACTCAAGTACTATACCTACAGACAATCCTGAAAAACTACTTCTTTACAGGAGCATTTCCATTATCAGGAGGAAATACTGTACTTTCAAAAATAAAAAAAATAATTAAACTGATTACATTAGTATAGTTTAAAAAAGGTACCACAAAGCGAACGCATCAGTCATTATAATCCAATGTTACATATAGGATCCTGAATTTTTTGTATTTAAGTAAATGCATTTACTTTTACTCAAGTAAGATTTTGAGTGCAGACCTTTTCTTCTCATTCATAAACACACACACTATATATATATATATATATATATATAGTTTATTTGCATCAAACTCCCAATAATAAAAATAAGATCTGAATAAACGTGCATTCATATTTTCTGCGCATCTTTTGGTTGGATTGCACAATATTTAAACGGATGCCGCAATCACGTGACATGTTCATTAAGCTGGAGCTGTGTGATGAATTAAACGCAGCATTTTTTTTTTTTTTTTTTACGGGACGACTTGTTCTCAACGGTTCCACTGTGTGCGCAGCGCGTGCACGTCGGTATTATACACACACACACACTGTAAACAATGCAACCCCGACCACCAGTCTGCGTATATAATATCTATCCAGGAAGATGAATCGATAAGATATTGTTTTATTTGCACTTTATTCGCTCCCCCCTCCCACACACACACACTTCCGTCTCTTTCTAAGCACACACAACGTACGCGCGCGCACGCACACAACAAACCGCCGGCCACGAGGAGGGAAACGCTGCGGGAACGTCATCCGCGAGCTTCCAAGCTAACTGGCTGCCTCCATCTTGTCATCGGACACGTAAATAACGCCGGTAGCAGGCGACCGTCTACCGGGGGAAACACGACCGGGAAACCGGCGTAAAATGTAGTCGCGCCCCCTCCCTCCCTCCCTCTCTCACACATGTTTGTGTTAATAAAAAAAAAGACAACAATAAACCGACAACGCGCACACATTTAAACGTTCCCCCCCCCCCCCCCCCCCAGCTTTTAAGTTAGCAACATTAGCTCTGCGGGCCGAAACGTGATGCATGTCAATGTAAAAACAGGCGGAAAAACATCTGCTCGATGCTAGCTCGCGAGCCTCCCGCCTTACCGTGAAGTAGCCGGTCCTCCGGGGCTCCGTAGCCGTCCGCGCCGTCGTCCTCGCTTCCAGACATCGCGGACGAGGAGAGGAGCAACTTTATAATTTAGTTAGCTAAGCGGTTTAGCTAAACTAAATATAAAAAAGTTGCGCGATCCAGAGTTCTGGTCCGGGTCTTTAGAGAGTCGGTTCGGTCGGTGGGCCAGGTCTCTCCCCCCCCCCCCTCGACTGACAAGGGAAATAAGAAACAAAAAAAAGACAGAAAACGGAAGTGAATATTTTAATACCAGCGAACACGCAATTTAAAAAACAACAACAAACAACAACCTGCCAAACAAACAAACTCACCACGCGGACTTTTGTTTTAAATAAAAGACAATAAATTATAACTTTATCTGGCGATGAGACAGATTACAAGCCTCCATCTCCCCCCGCGTGCAAGCTGACATGTTGCCATTAGCACGCGCTGCTAGCCGGTTCGGAGACGATCCCCCCCCCCAACAAAAAAAGATACAATAAATAAAAGCAGAAGAAGAAGAAGAAGAAGAAGCAGCAGCAGAGAGGCCGCTTTGAGGACTTAATACATCTTCTTTAAATAAACAATCCGGCGTCCGGCTTCAGCTTTTACTCAAGTATTTTTTTTTTTTTTTTTTTTTTACAAACAATAAAACCACCACACAAAAAAAACCTGAGATACTCACAACTTGATTCACGCAGCCCAAAAAAATAAAAAATAAAAACCCAGTAAGTCCGCGCTGACTTTGTCTATCAATCAATACTTGGGTCCTTAAGGTAGCGACACACGGACACATTTAAATATATTTCCGTGTTTTATTAAAAATATATATATATATATATATGTAGAGCGCAGCGTGTGCGCACGACGCCGTCTCCTCTTTCTCTCCCTTTTGCACACTACACACACCCCGCACGCGCGCGCACACACACAAAGAGATCAGGGGGCAGGCATCCCATAATATCCCCCCCCCCCCCTTCCTCCTCCTCCACCACACATACACACACTTCAGTCACCCCTCCCCCACTCTGCATAGTTACCTTGCAACGTACAGACCATAATAGTCAACTCACCCCCTCCCTCTCCTACAGTCTCTTCCCCATTCCTCCATGCACCCCCCCACCCCCCCACTGCACCTCCACCCCCTCCCATAGCAACCGTGGTTACCGTGGAGACGCTCACCCCCCCCCCCCCCTCCCACCCCCGTGCGGCATCCCATAATAGTAATGAGCGCAGTCACTGACATCCCTCAATAAGCATAACTCCAAAAAGAGAGAGAGCGAGAGAGAGAGAGAGAGATAGGAGAAAGGAGGGGAGGAAAAAAAGAAAAAGAAAGAAAAGCCGTCACATGACAACTGCGTGCGCCACATCACTCTTTACTTGAGTGTGCACGTGTGCATGTGTGCACGTTTGCATGTATGCATGCATGCACAGCCACAGTCCTGTATGCGAGTCCGGCTGCACGGGATGCTGAGTACTTTTACTTTACTTTTTGTATTTTGTTTAAAGCACCTTAAGGAGGGTGGGTGTGTGTGTGTGGGGTGGGGTGGGGGGGGGGGAGAGGGGGGGGGAGGGTGTAACCAAAAGTTGGGTGACCCTGGTGTCACCCCACGACATGAGGCGTCATCATAAGGATTATGACTCACCGCGAATGTTATCTCGTGAAGCGCACCTGAAGGCCGGAGAAGGTGAACTGACTGGAAGGGGAGGAGGGGGGGGGGGGGGTATATATATATATATTTTTACAAGCAGATCAGGTGTGAGGGGTTAACGGAGTCAGGCTGTATGCAAACGGGCCCTGCAGGGTGAAGGTCACAAAGGTCAAACTGTAGCCCCCCTACCCACCCCCGACCCCCATCAAAACAAGAAACAGGGAGCCCAGAAGTACAAGAGCCAAGCCAACAGCTGAGTTAAGCTGTCTACTACACACACCTACACACACACACACACACACACACACACACACACACACACACACACACACACACACTTGCTCCACAGGCCGCTTTGGAAATGCATTGCAGTCAATGGTGGGAAAAACGTCTGGGTCCTAGACAGTTATTTCTTTCCCACCATTAACCGACATTTAGACTGTGGAGCAAAAAACGGTTTAGTGCTGAGTGTGGTGTTTCATGTGTGTGTGTGTGTGTGTGTGTGTGTGTGTGTGTGTAGGTGTGTGTGTGGGTGTGTGTGGGGGTGGGGGTGGGGGGGGGGGGGGGTACATGTCAGCTGACATGTGAGCTCTGTATTTTTATTTATTTTTCAGGAAGGGGGGGTATCAGAATGAGTTGTGCGTTGTGATTATTGTCGTTGTTGTTGTTGTTGTTGTTGTTCTGCCGATGCTGCCCACAAGTGTGCAAAAATAACCAAGCCGTTTGAGCTGTCAGAGGACAAGATAGAGCCAGAAGTCTGTGGACGTGAACTTAAAACAGCGCTGGCCCTTTAAGAAGACAACGTGAAAACCGACACCGTTGCAGAGGATGAACCTGATTGGCTCAGCCGTCTCACTGCGGGGAGATTATGAAAAAAATGCATATATATATAATATATATATAATTAAAAAAATTAACGAATCAAACATTTTTATTTTTATTTTTTTTAAACTATGACGTACAACATGTGACATAAAGATCTGTACAAGAACAATTATATTTCTTACAAAGTTTTTCGGTTACCTTTTGCTCCCCCGAACCCCGGTGCGGGGGGGGGGGGGGGGGGGGGGGGGGGGGGGGGGGGGGGGGGGGGGGGGGGGGTTAGTTGTGCCAGCTGCCATTGAAAAACAAAAAAATGTTCGTCCGAGTCAATAAATAATTTTTGTTTGTTTGTTTATTTGTTTGTTTGTTTGTTTGCGCAGGACGTCCCGTGTCTGGCTGTTTTAATTCCACTTTCTAGCGTTGAAACCTTCGACCAAAGAGAGAGTCACCGAATACGTTTATATATATATATTTTCTTTTATTCCAGACTCATGAGTCCATAAAGCAATAAATAAATTATACATTACAAAGACAAGAATTTGACTCGCGTAAACATCGTGTTTCCGTTTTGGGAATGTTTGATGCATCCACAAGTTTTAGCGAGAAAATAAAGGATTAAATGTGTCGTGGAAGCGGACCGGACTGGACTGGACTGGACTAGACTACACTGGACTGGACCACACCGGACTGGAATTAACTGGACTAGACTACATTGGACTTGACAGGACTAGATTGCACTGGACTAGACCACACCGGACTGGACTAGACTGGACTGGACTGGATTGGACTACACTGGACTTGACAGGACTGGACTAGACTACACTGGACTTGACAGGACTAGATTGCACTGGACTAGACTACACTGGACTGGACCACACCAGACTAGACTGGACCAGACTGGACTGGACTAGACTAGACTGGACAGGACTGGACTAGATTGCACTGGACTGGACCACACCAGACTAGACTGGACCAGACTGGACTGGACTAGACTACACTGGACTGGACCACACCAGACTAGACTGGACCAGACTGGACTGGACTAGACTAGACTGGACAGGACTGGACTAGACTACACTGGACTTGACAGGACTAGATTGCACTGGACTGGACCACACCAGACTAGACTGGACCAGACTGGACTGGACTAGACTACACTGGACTGGACCACACCAGACTAGACTGGACTGGACTGGACTGGACTGGACTAGACTAGACTGGACTGGACTAGACTGTGTGGATGCAGGCCGAGTCTTTGTCCACCAGCCTAGAACATAATTGTACGATACCTGTCGTAAAGGGGGGGGACCCAACAGCTGCTGGTCATTTCCCAGGGTGCATTAGTCAGTCGTTATGAACGGCTTATTGTGCAGAAAAAGAAGAAGAAGAAAAAAGGTGACATTTCTTCCCGTCTACCTGTGAAAATGTGGACAATTTGTTTTCCCGGTGTGAGGTTTGTTTTTGTTTTTAATCCGGTGCGGGTTCATTAATCTGCAGGTGAAATGATTCACGTCAGCACATTGTTGCAGCGCCCCGAACACTTTGGCTTTTAACCCTCTTCAAGCTGTCTCCCTTCTGGCTGAAGCCCCCCCCCCCCCCCCCCCTCCTCTGACTCATCTCTTTCCTTCTCTTCTTCTGGTCTTTTTTTCTTTGTCCCACGGTGCTCTTCCTCTCCGTATCACGGCGGCCCACACAAAGAACGACTTAAAAACAACAACTTCTCTTGTCTTTCTTTTTCTACGCATTTCTTCCTCTCCCTCCCCTCCTCCCCCCATCTCCTCCTCCCCTCCCCCACACTTCTCCTTTTTCCTTGACTATGGACACAGTGTTCATGTGTGCATTTAGGGGGGGGGGGGGTAACATCCTATAATCACCAATCAGAGGCATACTAGGGGCAGTTGTCATAGAAACCTCGTGCACGGCTCTTGAGGCCCCTCCCATTCCCCCCACCCCCCACCCCCAACACTCACTTGCATATCACGAAATGATAATAATATAATTTCTGAGGCAAAAAGGAAAAAATGGAGGACGGGAGGTGTGTGTGTGTGTGTGTGTGTGTGTGGGCGGGGGGGGGGGGGGGGGATTATAGACCATAATAGTCCTCCTGTGCGGCTGGTCGCTATAGAGATAAACAGAGGGGTGGCGGTGGTGGAGGAGGGTTACAGGCGGGGTCAGATGATCATGTAAGTCAAAATGCATACCATAATACTTCTTGACTCCCCCCCCCTCCTTCCCTCCCCCGCTACAGGACACTCGCTCTGAAGCCGCAAAAGTGAAAATTTGGTTTTGATCCGACCCAACATGTCTGCCACGCGGAGATAACACACTGACAGATGGAGGGGACAAGAAACACACACACACACACACACACACACACACACAAACAAACACAAACACACGCACACAAATATATAAAAAGAAGCGGAATATTGTTACGTCTGCATTTCCTCGGGATGTCCCGATGACGGCTGGAGGTCTCCCGTCTCCCATTTTTTCTTTCTTTATATATTACGATCACTGTGGTAAAAAAAAGGATAATAATTGTTTTTAATCAAGCGACCCATTGTCTGTCACAAAGAACAATTCCAATAAAGTTTATTCAAAACCTCGAGGAACCTGTCAAAGAAAGAGGAGAGAAACGACTGCTTGCTTTGTAAATTTGATGTATTTAAATTTGATGTACTTTGTGTTGTTACTTCCCCGTATTTACTTGTACTTTATTTATATACTATATAAATATATATACTAAATATATACTTATTTATGTCCTTTTATTGCTGCAGCGCCACCCCCCCCCCCCCCCCCCCAAAAAAAAAATGGCGGCTAGAGGGGAAAGTCTTTGGTGTTCATCCTCAGGAAACAAAGAGCACCTACATCGAGATATTTACTCACTCCGGCTTTTCCAGATGTGAAGATTTTCTATGTTTGGGACAAAAGGCGAGAGCGCCTCCTGTCCGTCCTGCAGACGCACGGCAGGGCCCAAAAGCCCACATCTAGCCGTGGCTAAACATCTGACTCCACTGGATCTCAAAAGAGGCTTTTATTCAGCACACTGACACTGCAGAGGAGGTCGGCATCAACATCGCTACCTCAATAATTTACATGATGGGGGGGGGGGGGGGGGGGGGGGGTACAGGGAGCGTATTGTGCTCAGATAGTTTGCCAGCAAAGTTTTTTTATGAATTCCCAGCTGCCTCTGTGTCTTTGTCTCTCTCTCTCTCTCATTCCCTCTCTCTCTCTCTCACTCTCTCACTCTCTCTCTCTCTCACTCTCTTTGACTTTGAGTCACTCTGCACCTGAAGACAGATTCCATTTCCCCGTCACGCGTTACAGTCTGTGCACGTTGAGCTTTAATGCACACACACACACACACACATGCACACGCACACACACACACACACATGCACACAAACACACAAAGCTGGTGTGGGATGGGGGAGGGGGGGGGGGGGTTGAGCCACCGCACACAAAAACGGGCCTATGCCAGCCCATAATACTCCTCCCCCCCACCTCCTTCTTTCTTACTTCACCGCCTTCGCCCCTCCCCCTGCCTGACAACACAGACATCCCATAATATGCATTCGTCTGCCCCGCCACCTCCTCCTTTCTTCACTGCTTGGCCCGCCGCTCCATAATAATCAGACTGCTAATTCGCCTCCTCTCTTTCTCTCTCTCTCTCTAGCAGCCTCCCCCCCCCCCCCCCCCCCCGCCCTCCCCCCCCCTCCCCCACGGCTGCCGCCATCATCATTTCCTGTCTTATAGGCTCCTGAAGTGCAGAGTACAGTATGTCTCTCCACTTAAAGAGGCTCAAAATACCCGGCCTTCCTATCGGTGACGTCTTCATCGCACTTTGTCAAACAGGGGTTCCTCCCTCTCTCTCTGTCTGTCTGTCTGTCTGTCTCTCTGTGTGTCTGTCTGTCTGTCTCTCCCTCTCTCTCTGTCTGTCTGTCTGTCTGTCTCTCTGTGTGTCTGTCTGTCTCTCTCTCCCTCTCTCTCTGTCTGTCTGTCTGTCTGTCTCTCTGTGTGTCTGTCTGTCTGTCTCTCTGTGTGTCTGTCTGTCTCTCTCTCGCTCTCTCTCTGTCTGTCTGTCTGTCTCTCTGTCTGACTGTCTCTCTCTCTCTCTCTCTGTCTATCTGTCTGTCTCTCTCTCTGTCTGTCTGTCTGTCTGTCTGTCTGTCTGTCTGTCTCTCTCTCTGTCTGTCTGTCTGTCTCTCTGTCTCTCTCTCTGTCTGTCTGTCTGTCTCTCTGTCTGACAGTCTCTCTCTCTCTCTCTCTCTCTGTAGATCTGTTACGTCACTATAGGCGCCGACATTTGATCGGTGCCTCCTCGAGGGGCCGGAAAATAAAAAAAATTCACAAGATATACTCTTTCAAAATAATGTCTGCGCCTCGTACGAAATAATCTGAGAAGGAAAAATAGCTTTTTGGTTGAACTGCAGGTCGAAGTGAGGTCAACTGTTGTCGTGATGTCCTACGAACGTGCAGGACGCAACTTAGCTAGGTTTAGTAAAAGGAAAAGATCTTAAAAATATTTAGTTAGGTTAAGGAAAAGATCGTAAAATTACTTAGTTAGGTTTAGGAAATTATCATATTTAAATACTAAGTTATGTTTAGGAAAAGATCGTGAAATTACTTTTTTTAAAGTCTAGGAAAAGATCATATTTAAATACTTATTTAGGTTTAGGAAAGGATTGTAAAAACACTTTGTTAGGTTTATGAAAAGATCGTGAAATTACTTAGTTAGGTTTAGGAAAAGATCGTAAAAATACTTAGTTAGGTTTATGAATAGATCGTAAAAATACTTTGTTAGGTTTAGGAAAGGATTTTAGAAACACTTTGTTAGGTTTAGGAACAAATCGTAAAAATACTTAGCTAGGTTTATGAATAGATCATAAAAATACTTAGTTAGGTTTAGGAAAGGATTGTAAAAACACTTTGTTAGGTTTAGGAACAAATCGTAAAAATACTTAGCTAGGTTTATGAATAGATCGTAAAAAATACTTTGTTAGGTTTAGGAAAGGATTGTAAAAACACTTTGTTAGGTTTATGAATAGATCGTAAAAATACTTTGTTAGGTTTAAGAAAAGATTGTGAAATTACTTAAATAGGTTTAGGAAAAGATCGTAAAAATACTTAGTTAGGTTTAGGAAAGGATTGTAAAAACACTTTGTTAGGTTTATGAAAAGATCGTAAAAATACTTAGTTAGGTTTAGGAAAAGATCGTGAAATTACTTAAATAGGTTTAGGAAAAGATCGTAAAAATACTTAGTTAGGTCTAGGAAAAGATTGTGAAATTGCACACGGGGCTCGAGCATCGATCCCCCGCCACCAGTGCAGGTGTAGCTACGTGTACCATTTGATAGTCAGCCGCAGAAGCCGGGTTCCACAACATATCTCATACAGTCACAAACAGGGCCGCCATTGTTCAGAGGACCGAAAGTCACACTGCATTTCTATTTTCATGCCTTCTGGTTCAGAAGTTTACATAAGAAAGTTACACGTGGCACCGCATGTGCAACTTTAAATAATAGTCATCTGGTATAACTGCGGGTCACTTGGTTATATTTATTTTAGTTCAACTGCATGTTGTGATATCTGATATTGTTCATTTAGAAAGGCACTAATTTAAGAAAATAAAGCAGTTTTTTTTTGCTGTTGAGGCCAACCGATCCAGGTTCTGTTGACTGTGTCAAAGTCTGCATTGTGAGTATTTAAAGTGGCTTTCTGTTTGTATTTTAATGTGTCACAATTTTCTGGCATCATTTAAATATATATATATATATATATATATATATATATATATTTAAATGATGCCATAGATGATGTATATATACATATATACATATATATATATATATATATGTATATATATATTATGCCAGAAGATTGCATAATATAATTATACCATATAATTGTATATATACAGTATATATATATATATATCTTTTCATAAACCTATATATATATATATATTAATAATAATAAATTATACAAATTGTCAATATTTGTGTTTTTGAAATTTGGAATATACCCAGTAATATTTGTAAAATAGGATATCTGTGCAAAATATATGCTTTCCCTGTCTGCGTGTCTCAGCTGCGCTGGGGCCAAATCGATTTGGCCCAAAAGAGGCGGGTCTAAGAAGCAGTTTAGCCAATTACTGATCAAAGACATAAATGAGTGATATACAATTTAGCCAATCAGTATCCTAAAATAGATTCAGGTTGGGGCCAAAGTCGTCTGGCCCACAAGCTGCACGTTCTCGTCAGGCGCTTTTTTAACAACATGACAACGGCGAGTGCGAGCGCTACCCGACCCGGTGAAATCTCTCCTCCAAGACCCGTTTGAGAGAAGAACTTTGGAGGAGAAACTACAGGTAAAACAACTGGGTCAAGCAGCCATATTGGGCAAAGTGACAGGATGGAGGTGAAGAGACGCAATGAGGAGGTGGATGAACACAGGCACACTTTAACCCTATAAGGTTCATAGCGGCATCTTGATATATAAACATGTGATTATATGATATTTATAGTTTTTTTATAATATATTCATAAAATAATATTTATATCATATGGTATTTATATATCATATTATATCGAATATTATTATCATATAAATATATATATATTAATATACTGACTTGTATGAATAAGATGTCCTTATTATGTCAGTGTTGGAATAAATGTTAAATATTTAACTACAAAGTACAATTTATTTATGCGTATATATATATATATATATATATATATATATATATATATATATATACACACACATTGGCGGCTGGTGGAATTTATTTATTTATATATATATATATATATATATATATATATATATATATATATATATATATCAAGACGGGACCTTTGCTTTGAAATAATTTTTAAAAAGCCTTTGATCTGTATTCATCATATGGCCAAATTAAAGCTCCACAGTTCCAATAAACTCCCAACAAGTTTTGAACACAGGGACAGATATGAGCTATATGATCTCCATCTTCAGAGAGGTTTTTCTCGAGGTCATTTTATTCGTATACCTGCATCTGCGTCAAAATGTCAAAGTCACGGTCACAAGGACGCACGGAGCTGCACATACTGATCACTGAAGGGATCAATGATGGGAAGAGGGGAGGCGGCTCCCTCTCGCTCAGTGTGTCAAGTATCCTGTTATTCAATTATATCTTTTGCACAATTTCAGCCAAACAGGATGTCGGTGATATTTGTCACAGCCCACCCCCCCCACAGTGTTTTATATATGACATTCTGCATGTATGTCATACATGCAGAATGTCATTCAGGGATCACGTGTTCTCGTTTCTTCTCCTTCGGGCTTGCACCATCACGCAATGTTGGAAACAGCGTGCAGTCGTACGCACGAGAGGGAGTCCTTGTTTTTGTTGTGTTCAAGCAGGGCGTGTCATTTTATTTGACACATTAAACTTATTTCCTGCTGGTTTCCTGTTGCGGGAAGGTCCCACTCAGAAGCCAGATAGACCTCAGTCTCATTGAGCTGACAGCTGTGTCGTGGAGTTAGCTCTCATATACAATCCCACATTTAAGTTACCCCGAGTGACTTCACACTGGTTATGAAACAGTCTCAGCTTAATACTGTGATCCACATGAATAAATAAATAAATATGACCATCAGTGAGAAGACTGACTTATATAGCAGTGTCTCCTCCTCCTCCTCCTCCAGGAGCAGAGCTTCTCCTCTCTGGGAGCCGACGCCACGCTGCTGGAGAAACGGGACTAATTGCAGGACCCGCTGGAGTGAAGGGGGGCAACGGGAGAACCAGAACCAGGACTGAGAGGGGCCGACTGTCAGACCCCGCTGCAGTAAAATGCAGTGGACCAACACTACCACTTTAGTCCACAGGGGGCACCAGAACCAACACCACCACTTTAGTCCACAGGGGGCACCAGAACCAACACTACCACTTTAGTCCACAGGGGGCACCAGAACCAACACTACCACTTTAGTCCACAGGGGGCACCAGAACCAACACTACCACTTTAGTCCACAGGGGGCGCCTGAACCAACACTACCACTTTAGTCGATAGGGGGCGCCAGAACCAACACTACCACTTTAGTCCACAGGGGACACCAGAACCAACACTACCACTTTAGTCCACAGGGGGCACCAGAACCAACACTACCACTTTAGTCCACTGGGGGAACCAGAACCAACACTACCACTTTAGTCCACAGGGGACACCAGAACCAACACTACCACTTTAGTCCACAGGGGGCACCAGAACCAACACTACCACTTTAGTCCACAGGGGACACCAGAACCAACACTACCACTTTAGTCGATAGGGGGCGCCAGAACCAACACTACCACTTTAGTCGATAGATGGCGCCAGAACCAACACTACCACTTTAGTCCACAGGGGACACCGGAACCAACACTACCACTTTAGTCCACAGGGGGCACCAGAACCAACACTACCACTTTAGTCCACAGGGGGCACCAGAACCAACACTACCACTTTAGTCCACAGGGGGCACCAGAACCAACACTACAACTTTAGTCCACAGGGGGCACCAGAACCAACACTACCACTTTAGTCCACAGGGGGCACCAGAACCAACACTACCACTTTAGTCCACAGGGGGCGCCAGCTCCAAAGCCACTTAACCGACGCTACGCTGTGATTGGCCTGTATGCGTTTGAGGGGCGGGACTTAGCGAGGAAGGGGTCAATCGGTATTGGTTGAGTTGTGTAATCCACGACAATGGACGCAAAGTCTGCGTTAAGTTTGCAGATGGATTTGAAAACTCTTCTTTAAACTCTTGATAACGTTGAATGCAGAATGAAGCGATTATAAAATAAAACGTGCAAATAAAACGCCTCAGAGTTTCAAACTTAAACCTCAAGTCAACAGGAAGTGATATCTTCAGTTTTCCGCGCCTGTCAACTTCTGCCGTCGGCGCCGCTCTTTTCCATTTCCCGAGCTGCGGTCGAATCAGAGGTTCTTGAACGCAACGCGATTTTAAAAAATGTTTTTTTTAAAACACGCGGAGAACGAAACAGTTTGAATAAAGAGACAAGGAGAGTGAGAATGAAAAGATGTGTTTCGTGTTACACCTGAGAGGCCTGCATCGTGCACGCACACACGGCGAGCCGCCATCTTACCTCGCCCTCTTACCTTCTCAAAAACACATGCATGCACTCGCTCACTCTCTCTCATGCACACATTATACCCTCGCACGTCCGCACAGACACGCACGCCCAACCCCCACCCAATCCTTTGCTCGACATGCAAACACACACACACACACACCCTTCCCCCCCCCCCCTTCTCTCACACACACCAAAACACACATACCCCCCCCCCCCCCCCCCCCCAACCCCCCCCCTCTCACACGCACATGCACACACACACACACACACACCCTGTTCCCCTCCCCCCTCCCATTCCATACTAGGGCACATCGTGACAAAACAAAGAACACCCCATAATAGTCAGACACACAGTGTGCATGGTAACCAGTTATGTCAGAGATGAAGGCACTGTGTGTTTGTGTGTTCCCCTGTATACATGTACACGCACACTCTTACAGCTGTGTGTGTGTGTGTGTGTACTGATAATGCTCCCTTCATACATAAATAAACACACACACACGTACACACTGATGATACACAAAACTACACACATAAATACCACAAACTCACATATATACACCACCCACACACGCAGACACACACATATATAGGCAGACAGAATTACAGGCTAACGGGTATACATCAACACACACACACACACACACACACACACAGGTACACGTCCATTAAATACGACGCAAGACGTGATGATTTCAACACACAAAAGATCTGAACGAAAGACCACGCGCACACTTAAAAGTGCACGTACACAAGAAAACACACAACATGTGAACAGACGGCCACAAAGAGCACAAAGCGTTAGAGAAATGAAAAAACAAGACTTGACGACACAAAAGATGTGAATGAAAGAAAATCAATCTTGTTTCCTACGAAGAGACGTTCACATACGACTGAACCGGACTCTAAAACATGGACACACACAAAATGTAACACACAGACAGGAAGTGGACGCGCAAAATGAAAAATACAAACATGAGACACAAAAACATGAACAGACAAAAGTTAAACACAATTACGCTGAATAAGACAAACATTTTTAGGATTAACATTTTCATACAACTAAAAAAACACAGACAAGGCCATTTTAGAGACCTGTCAATCACCTTGTAGCCCCGCCCCTAAAGCATCCCCTGCTTTATGGTCTGTTTGACTCTAAATGACCATAATTTACTAAATGAACATCACGCTGTATTGAAGAAGACTTGAAACTAGAGATTGAGACCAAAAACTAATGTTTACAATGTTTACTGAGGGAATACATCAAGAGAAGTAGAGTCATTTATATAGACTTCTATACAACCAGAGGAGTCGCCCCCTGGTGGTCAGGAGAAAGAATGCAGCTTTAACACATGAAGCATAGACTTCTATACAACCAGAGGAGTCGCCCCCTGGTGGTCAGTAGAGAGAATGCAGTTTCAACACATGAAGCATAGACTTCTATACAACCAGAGGAGTCGCCCCCTGGTGGTCAGGAGAGAGAATGCAGCTTCAACACATGAAGCATAGACTTCTATACAACCAGAGGAGTCGCCCCCTGGTGGTCAGTAGAGAGAATGCAGCTTCAACACATGAAGCATAGACTTCTATACAACCAGAGGAGTCGCCCCCTGGTGGTCAGTAGAGAGAATGCAGCTTCAACACATGAAGCATAGACTTCTATACAACCAGAGGAGAGATTCAGACCGAGTCGAAAATGAAGTTTTATGTATTTGTCCTTGATGCTAGTTTTAAACGTCAGTCTTGCAAAAGGAATCTGTAATTCTATCAGATTTGTTTACAGGTCAAAGGCCAAACTTCCAAACTAGAGCCAGCGTGTGATGTCACCTCCACATGTTGTTGTGTTCCTTTCTTTACAATCAGCCGTAAACAAACGTTCCACTGTTGTTCCGACTCAGCAAAAAGAGGCTTGACGTGCCGGTTCTTGTATCTGTGTTCAGGCCAACTGGGCGTGCGCGTGGCTGCGGGCGCACGCTCTGCATGTGTGCACGTGCACTAATGCACAAGTGTGCACGTGTACACATGTGCATTAGTGCACGTGCACGCCCTCTGAGAGTCGGGCGAGAGAGAGAGAAAAAAAAAGAAAAAAAAGAGAGAGGTCAGGTTTCTATCCCATGATGCAACTGTTCTATCCCCCCCCCCCACACACACACACACACACACATACACACACCCTCCTTCTTCTCCAAGCTGGTTGCCAGTGGCAACGCACTTATAATGAGGTCAGATGGACATCCAATAATATTCACCGGGCAAACCAGCAGCGAGCGAGGCGTGTTGGGACAGACAGCAGTCAAAGTGTCAGAGGCTGAACAAGACAAGATGGCCGCCAAATAAATACAATAAGTTGGCACCGATTCATCAAGTCAGAGAGAAGCTGAAACTGATCTGGGATCCGTTCCTTCACCGTAGCTGCTTTGGTGTTTACCTGGTTGTCAACCAAGTTTAAATCTATGTTTAACATTTGACTTAAAAGTATCGAAAGTAGAAGTTAATTATGTTTTATTATGATATAACAAACACATTCTAGTCGGATTGTTCAATCTAGCACAACGATTTATATTTTAAGTACTAATGTGTTTTGTTTTTAAGTAAAATGTACTTAAAAGTTACTTTCCCACCCCTGGTCACATGACGCACAGTAGACGGTTATTGTGTGAAAAGTGTAAAGTGGAGGTTCAACTCAATGAAATGAATATAGAAACACGAGGAAAAGGTCAAATATATTCCAAAGAAAAGGTTGATGGAGTCGGCCTTTGGATCGTGGATGTGCTGACGTGACAAAATCTCACATGCTGATTATGAACCAGCTGTTCCTTAAAGGGTCGATTTAATAGTTTCATCACGTGAACTCATGATGTTGTTCGAGGGCCGTGGCCATTAATCGCCATTTAATGACACGAAAGGGGCATTTTAAAATATATATATTGACTAAATATCTTAAAATCTGAGCTCAATAAATTATTCTAAAATAAAAAAGTTATTTTAAATGTGCACACCTGGCGGTGCAATGAAGGCTTTGAAGGACCACTTAAAAGGAGCGTTACATAAAACATGCATTTCGTCTTGGGGGGCTACTTTTGGGTTCTCCCTCTGTTGTCTTATGTGTCTTTAAAAAAAAAAGTCCCTTTAAGCTCTTTAAATGTGTCGTTGGAGACCAACACCCGTGTGTCACCGGGCAGATTAATGAACCCGCGGGGTCACCGTCACGACCCCATCGACCCCAAGGCCCCAGGAGCCAGTGGACGTGTCGCAAGAAGGAATGAGGCTGTTGTGAAATGGAGGTGACGACCTCACACACAACCTCAAACCCAAGAGGTGTGTGTGGGGGGTGATGGGTTTGAGAGGGGGGGGGGGGATTAATATTATTATTATATTAATATTTTTCGCTGCCGTCCGTCAAGACAAAGGGCCGAGGGCGCCTCCATGCCACGTCGGTCTGAAGGATCCATTTTAGTCTGCCAATCAAAATGAGCCCAGGTCATTTACATACTGTATTCAGCCCCCAGAGGGCCCCGACTCACGGCCGGGGGAACAGCTCCCCCTGCCGGTCGCCGCTGGGTAGTGCGCCAGGGCAACACAATAATCAAACACTTTAAAAAACAATCGATTATATTCAGGTCATAAGAACGATAATAATAATATTAGTAACAGTAATAATTATGAATTATTTATGAATAATTATTATTATTATTACGTCATTTCATATAAATATAAAATATAATAAGCATAATAAACATAAGCAATAATTATTGTTATTGCTATTATTATTTATACTGCTATATGTATGTGTCTGAAGATACACTATTTATAAAGTGGGTGGTTGTAATTACATGTTTATGATGCTACTAAAAGAGCCAATAGTAAATATATATATTTAAAGATAAATGATTTACGTTTTAAAAAAAAGTAATTTAAAGATGAATGATTTGCAACATATATATCTTTGAATTATTATAATTTTTTACTAATATATATATAAATATTAAAATATATATACAATTTTTACTAATATATATATATTCCTAAGAAATAATGCCTTTACACAGCGGCATTGTGACGAATAAACCACACGAAAATGTGAAATACCTGCCAGCGATTATTAGGTTTATTTTATTGTGGAATGTAATTAGGGAAGGAGAGGATCTGGTCTGTGATGCCTTTGCCAAGATTGAAAGGATTAATAAAGTTTGCAGAGCTGTTGTTTAATAATCCTAATAAATATATAGACGAACTTGGTTGATGGCTTTATTCTCTCAGGCAACAATATTATTCTGTGATGTTTTTCTGCCATAATATATGCTTTTAGTAATCAAATTAAATGTCCAGTGAGTGAAATCAATCAATCAATACTTTTATACATTAATAATATAAAACAAATATAAACAAAGACAAATTTAATTCAGAAAATTCCCAACAATAAAATGTTAAATTATAGATCTATATAGATTTATTTATTTTATTTTAAAAGCATTTTTTAATCTAGATTTATCCAAAAAAATACAAATAAAAGTATAGATGGTTAAAAAAGGTGGAGAAGAGGAAGAAAGAAGCGGCTGAAATGTGAATAAATAAAAAATAAAAATAAGTTTATTATCTCCAAACACCCACCAGCTCCAACATGAATCTTTCATTACAGAGCAGCATTCCACATCTGTAATTATTGCTTCAACTCTTATTAAGTTTTGTTTCTATTATGATGATTGTTTAGCTTGTGGTACTTTCTCAAACCGTCAAGCAATAGTAAAAATATATCTAAAAAGAAAAGAAATTAAAAAACAACAACATTCCCCCAGAAACAATAAGGAGCAATATATATATATATATATATATATATATATATATATATATATATACAAAAAATTGATTTATTAATTAACATTAATGTTAATGAGAAAATATTCTCAATTTAAGGATTTCAATGGTTTTCCTTTCTACCAGAAAATATAATCTACTCAACATAAATATGTCATCAATTATTCCCATTTAAATAGAAACCATCGGTTCGTTATCGTTTATGACATTTAATTTAAACAATACATCATCTGTGTTTGGATTTAAGAAGCTCTATGACATTTTTAAAATTTATTTCTGGGTTCAAGTGAGATTTCTTTAATAACCCAAAGCACCGATTAACCAATTTAAACTTTTAAACTGAGCCGCATTCTCCTTCACGGCCTCCAGGAGGTGCTGACGCACCAGAACCAGCCCTGAGACGTTTGACCTTTAATGACCTCGACGATAAAAACAGCACCGAAGGTTTTGATCATTTCATTTTGTCCTCACACAAACATCAGCTTTCAGAAGAAGGAGGAGGAGAAGGAGGAGGAGAAGAAGGAGGTGGGAGAAGGGAGAAGATGGAGGAGAAGGAGGAGGAGAAGAAGGAAGGAGGTGGGAGAAGGGAGAAGATGGAGGAGAAGAAGGAGGAGTAAGAAGGAGAAGGGAGAAGGGAGAAGATGGAGGAGAAGAAGGAGGAGTAAGAAGGAGGAGGAGAAGAAGGAGGAGGAGAAGAAGGAATGAAGGAGAAGATGGAGGAGAAGAAGGAAGAAGGAGAAGGGAAAAGATGGAAGAAGGAAGAAGGGAGAAAATGGGGGAGAAGAAGGAAGAAGGAGAAGGGAGAAGATGGAAGAAGGGAGACGATGGAGGAGAAGAAGGAAAAAGGAAGAAGGGAGACGATGGAGGAGAAGAAGGAAAAAGGAAGAAGGGAGAAGATGGAGGAGAAGAAGGAAAAAGGAAGAAGGGAGAAGATGGAGGAGAAGAAGGAAGATGGAGAAGGGAGAAAGAAGAAGTAAGGAGGAGGAGAAAGAGGAAGAAGAAGGAAGAGGAAGAGGAAGAGGAAGAGGGAGGGCTGGTTGCCATTAGTACATTTAAAAATATTACGTTTCCTGACGAGGTTCAACCAGGAAGTAAAAATGGGAATTATACTGTTTAAACTCCTCCTCCTCCGAGGCCACGCCCACATAAAGTCACTCTACAGCTGAAGGCACTGTTTAAACTCCTCCTCCTCCGAGGCCACGCCCACATAAAGTCACTCTACAGCTGAAGGCACTGTTTAAACTCCTCCTCCTCAGAGGCCACGCCCACATTAAGTCACTCTACAGCTGAAGGCACTGTTTAAACTCCTCCCCTTCCGAGGACACGCCCACATTAAGTCACTCTACAGCTGAAGGCACTGTTTAAACTCCTCCCCCTTCTCCTCTATAGCAGGAAGCATTGCTTCTTGCGTTTGTTGTCTGGAGGCCTGAGAGCTGCCAGGATGGCCTCGTCGAACACGTTCTTCAGGCCGCTCTGACGAAGAGATATTGAAATAAAAACAGGATAAATTCAGAGGAAAAGACTAAAGATCTGTATCATTAGAGCATAATCAGAATCAGAATCAGAATCAGAATCAGAATCAGAATCAGAAACTTTTCATTAGCCAAGTAGGTTTACACCTACAAGGAACTTAGCGTAAAGGAATGCTATTGCAGTAAATAAATAAGTATGATGAAGGTAAATAAGCCGAGGAAATAAATGAGGCAATAAAATATAAATAAATGTAAATATATGAATAAATAAATATATATAAACGAGTCTATATAGTTAAATAAAGTAGATAAATAAACAAATACATAAATAAGCAAGCAGGCCTTGGAAATAAAGAAACATGGCTATGAAATAAATGAGGAAATAAATATACAAATAAATGTAAAAAAAACATATGAATGAGTCAATGTAGTTAAATAAATAAATTTGGCTTTGAAATAAAAATCCCTTTCTTGACAACAAACCTCCGTCTCCTCAGTTATTCCTCACGCGTCCCGATCTAATTGATCGGGTTATCTAATTGATCGGGTTATCTAATTGATCGGGTTATCTCGACATTGTGCAAACGAAGCACATGTGATTGCATCGGACCTCCAACAACTCGTGACTGTTAAAGACTGCCCCCCCCCCCTGCAGACCTGCGTGAGAGCTGAACACTCCACATATTTGACGGCCTTCAGCTCTCGGGCCAGCCTCTCTCCGCTCTCGCAGGACAGAGCTCGCTGGTCGCCTTCGGCCAGTTTGTCGTCTCTCAGGTCCACCTGAGTCCCGACCAGCAGGAAGGGGGTCCTCGGGCAGTGGTGCGAGATCTCCGGCACCCACTGCCGAAGAGAGGGACCAGGCACTTAATGGGAGGGTGGGGGGGGAGTCTGGAGTAAAACCCGTCAAGCTCAAAAGTCTCTGTAAAGACTTGCCCCTTTGACCGCTGTTAAAATGTCAATAATATTCCCCCTTCATCGTCTAAACTAAATAACTTTATAGGAGGGCAATAGTGATTTTAACTTGAAAAAAAAACTGCCATGAATTTATATGAAAATCAAAATTCCTTAGCCTTGGAAGGTTGTTGTTTTCTCCTAAATAAAAATATTAAAACGACCTCTTGTTGTTTAAAGTCGACCACTCAAACTCACCTTCAATCTGACGTTCTCAAACGAGGAAGGCGAAACGACAGAGAAGCAGACGAGGAAGACGTCGGTATGAAGGTAGCTGAGCGGTCGCAGCCGGTCAAAGTCCTTTTGGTCTGCAGGGGGAAACACACCGAGTCTGTGATCCACAGCAAACAAGCACAATCTGTTTGAGAGGTTGTATAGAAGTCTATGCTTCATGTGTTAAAGCTGCATTCTCTCTCCTGGCCACCAGGGGGCGACTCCTCTGGTTGTATAGAAGTCTATGCTTCATGTGTTAAAGCTGCATTCTCTGTACTGACCACCAGGGGGCGACTCCTCTGGTTGTATAGAAGTCTATGCTTCATGTGTTAAAGCTGCATTCTCTCTACTGACCACCAGGGGGCGACTCCTCTGGTTGTATAGAAGTATATGCTTCATGTGTTAAAGCTGCATTCTCTCTCCTGACCACCAGGGGGCGACTCCTCTGGTTGTATAGAAGTCAATGCTTCATGTGTTAAAGCTGCATTCTCTCTCCTGACCACCAGGGGGAGACTCCTCTGGTTGTATAGAAGTCTATGCTTCACGTGTTAAAGCTGCATTCTCTCTACTGACCACCAGGGGGCGACTCCTGGTTGTATAGAAGTCTGTGCTTCATGTGTTAAAGCTGCATTCTCTCTACTGACCACCAGGGGGTGACTCCTCTGGTTGTATAGAAGTCTATGCCTCATGTGTTAGAGCTGCATTCTTTCTCCTGACCACCAGGGAGCGACTCCTCTGGTTGTATAGAAGTATATGCTTCATGTGTTAAAGCTGCATTCTCTCTCCTGACCACCAGGGGGTGACTCGTCTGGTTGTATAGAAGACTATGCTTCATGTGTTAAAGCTGCATTCTCTCTACTGACCACCAGGGGGTGACTCCTCTGGTTGTATAGAAGTCTATGCCTCATGTGTTAGAGCTGCATTCTCTCTCCTGACCACCAGGGAGCGACTCCTCTGGTTGTATAGAAGTATATGCTTCATGTGTTAAAGCTGCATTCTCTCTCCTGACCACCAGGGGGTGACTCGTCTGGTTGTATAGAAGACTATGCTTCATGTGTTAAAGTTGCATTCTCTCTACTGACCACCAGGGGGCGACTCCTCTGGTTGTATAGAAGACTATGCTTCATGTGTTAAAGCTGCATTCTCTCTCCTGGCCACCAGGGGGCGACTCCTCTGGTTGTATAGAAGTCTATGCTTCATGTGTTAAAGCTGCATTCTCTGTACTGACCACCAGGGGGCGACTCCTCTGGTTGTATAGAAGTCTATGCTTCATGTGTTAAAGCTGCATTCTCTCTACTGACCACCAGGGGGCGACTCCTCTGGTTGTATAGAAGTCAATGCTTCATGTGTTAAAGCTGCATTCTCTCTCCTGACCACCAGGGGGAGACTCCTCTGGTTGTATAGAAGTCTATGCTTCACGTGTTAAAGCTGCATTCTCTCTACTGACCACCAGGGGGCGACTCCTGGTTGTATAGAAGTCTGTGCTTCATGTGTTAAAGTTGCATTCTCTCTACTGACCACCAGGGGGTGACTCCTCTGGTTGTATAGAAGACTATGCTTCATGTGTTAAAGCTGCATTCTCTCTACTGACCACCAGGGGGCGACTCCTCTGGTTGTATAGAAGTCTATGCTTCATGTGTTAAAGCTGCATTCTCTCTCCTGACCACCAGGGGGCGACTCCTCTGGTTGTATAGAAGTCTATGCTTCATGCCTTGAACCTGCATTCTCTCTCCTGACCACCAGGGGGCGACTCCTCTGGTTGTATAGAAGTCTATGCTTCATGTGTTAAAGCTGCATTCTCTCTCCTGACCACCAGGGGGTGACTCCTCTGGTTGTATAGAAGTCTATATAAATGACTCTACTTCTCTTGATGTATTCCCTCAGTAAACATTGTAAACATGAGTTTTTGTAATTTGTGTAACTTGGATCACGTCAACTGTCACAAACGTTCACCGATTAAAACACCGCTGACATGATGTTACAAAGAACGCCAATTCCCTTTTGAACGCTGTTGAAAAAAAATCTACATTTCATGGAATATTATGCAGCCAAATTAAAATAGTTTGCAGGAGTTGGTTCTTTAAAAATCCATTTAATACCCGACCAGTTTCTTTACAGGGTTTGTGTACAAAGACGATAAAGTAGTCCCTGAATATGAGACACGAGTGTGCAGTCGATGACGACTCGTATGTGTCGTAAACCACGTGCACGTCATTTTTATTTTGTACCTGCCGTGTCATACAGGCCCAGAGTGTACGGCTCCCCGCTGATCGTCACCGTCACGGAGTAGTTATCAAACACCTGAGATATGAGAGGAAAGACTACAATGACTACTTCAATAAGGAATGTTATGACGAGGAAGCTGCAAACACGGACTCCAGCTCGGCTTCCTGCTGCATGTGGACCGTTTCACCGTGGCAACCCTTCAGGTGGGGAGCATCGAATGCGTGTTTGACACATCAGAATGTTGTCTTGGTTGTGTGCTCCTCGAACGCCTTCAGCCCCTCCCACTGCCCCAGCCTTTGAGCCCGCTTTGTTACTCGGCCACCGTCTGCCTCTGAGAAGCCATCACCGTGAGATGTTATACACATCTACACACACAAACACACACACATCTACACACACAAACACACACAAACACAAACACATCTACACACACAAACACACACACATCTACACACACAAACACACACAAACACAAACACATCTACACACACAAACACACACACATCTACACACACAAACACACACAAACACACACACACAAACACACACACATCTACACACACAAACACACACACATCAACACACACAAACACACACACATCTACACACACAAACACACACAAACACACACAAACACAAACACATCTACACACACACACACATCTACACACACAAACACACACAAACACAAACACATCTACACACACAAACACACACACATCTACACACACAAACACACACACATCTACACACACAAACATACACACATCTACACACACAAACACACACACATCTACACACACAAACACACACAAACACACACACAAACACACACAAACACACACACATCTACACACACAAACACAGACAAACACACACAAACACACACAAACACACACACAAACACACACACAAACACACACAAACACACACGCAAACACACACACAAACACATACACATCTATACACTCAAACACACATATCTACACACTCAAACACACATATCTACACACTCAAACACACATATCTACACACACAAACACACATTTCTACACACTCAAACACATATCTACACACTCAAACACACATATCTACACACTCAAACACACATATCTACACACACAAACACACATTTCTACACACTCAAACACACATTTCTACACACTCAAACACACATATCTACACACTCAAACACACATATCTACACACTTAAACACACATATCTACACACACAAACACACATTTCTACACACTCAAACACACATTTCTACACACTCAAACACACATATCTAAATAAACTCAAACACACATATCTACACACACAAACACACATTTCTACACACTCCAACACACATATCTACACACTCAAACACACATATCTACACACTCAAACACACATCTACACACTCAAACACACATATCTAAATAAACTCAAACACACATATCTAAATAAACTCAAACACACATATCTACACACACATATCTACACACTCAAACACACATATCTACACACTCAAACACACATATCTACACACACAAACACACATATCTACATACACACACACACATCTGGGGTCAGATCAGTTGCAAACGCACACAGAGAGATTCACAAATACATTACAATGCACACATAAATATGTTGTTGTTGTTGTTTATCAAAGTGTTGAACTCAGCGTCCATCTTTCTTTCCTTCAACCATCTTCTGTACAAAGTTGTGTTTTTCTTTACTTTATATTTGTTTTTTTCTTATTTGTTTTTTTCTTTACTTTATACTATTTTAATTTCCTTTCCCTTTTTACTTTATTTGCTCGATCCGTGAACAAACATCACTCACCGTGGGGACGAAGGAGGAGGAGGAGGAGAACTGGTTGGTGTAAGAGAGGAGCAGGAGGGTCTTCCCCGAGGACGCGTCACCCACCACCACACACTTTATGCACTGCATCTGAGGAGGAGGAAGGAGGAGAGAGGAGGAGAAGGAAGGAGGAGAGAGGAGGAGGAGGAGGAGGAGGAGGAGAGAGGAGGAGGATGGAGGAAGAGGAGGAGGAGGAGGAGGAGAGAGGAGGAGAGAGGAGGATGGAGGAAGAGGAGGAGGGAGGAGGAGAGAGGAGGAGGAGGAGGAGGAGGGAGGAGGGAGGAGGGAGGAAGGAGGGAGGAGGAGGAGAGGAGGGAGGAGAGAGGAGGGAGGGAGGAGGATGGAGGAAGAGGAGGAGGGAGGAGGAGGGAGGAGGGAGGAAGGAGGAGGAGGAAGGAGGAGAGAGGAGGAGAGAGGAGGAGGAGGAGGAGGAGGAGGAGGAGAGAGAGGAGGAGGGAGAGGAGGAGGAAGGAGGAGAGAGAGGAGAGAGGTGGAGGAGGGAGGAGGATGGAGGAAGAGGAGGAGGGAGGAGGAGAGAGGAGGAGAGAGGAGGAGGAGGGAGGAGGAGAGAGGAGGAGAGAGGAGGAGGAGGAGGGAGGAGGGAGGAAGGAGGGAGGAGGAGGAGAGGAGGGAGGAGAGAGGAGGGAGGGAGGAGGATGGAGGAAGAGGAGGAGGGAGGAGGAGGGAGGAGGGAGGAAGGAGGAGGAGGAAGGAGGAGAGAGGAGGAGAGAGGAGGAGGAGGAGGAGGAGGAGAGAGGAGGAGGAGGAGGAGGAGGGAGGAGGAGGAGGGAGAGGAGGAGGGAGAGGAGGAGGAAGGAGGAGAGAGAGGAGAGAGGTGGAGGAGGGAGGAGGGAGGAGGAGGAGAGAGGAGGGAGGAGAGAGGAGGGAGGGAGGAGGATGGAGGAAGAAGAGGAGGGAGGAGGGAGGAAGGAGGAGAGAGGAGGAGAGAGGAGGAGGAGGAGAGAGGAGGGAGGAAGGAGGGAGGAGGAGGGAGGAGGAGGAGAGAGAGGAGAGAGGAGGGAGGAAGGAGGGAGGAGGAGGAGAGAAGAGGGAGGAGAGAGGAGGGAGGGAGGAGGGAGGAAGGAGGGAGGAAGGAGGGAGGAAGGAGGAGGAGGAGGAGAAGGAGGGAGGAGGAGACAGAGAAACTGTTAAGACGTCTCTACTTTATACCTGAAAAGATTTAATTAGAGACAAAATACAGTGGAACAAAAATATGTTAAACATGGGGGCGTATTCTAATTTATTTATAAAAAAATACAGAGATTGTTTAACTGTTTTATTGACATGAAAATGTGTAATAATTATTATTTATTTTATATATATATATATATATATATATTTACTGTATATATATATATTTATTTTGGATATTATTTGTGTATATATATATATATATATACACAAATAATATCCAAAATGAAAAATCACAAACACAATAAAACTATTTGTAAAAAACACTAAAAATGTAAAAAAAAATACATTTCACTCTGAAAGGGTAAAATTATTCTAATTTAAATCTTAAAAACAATATGAATGCACCAAAAATAAACAAATGAATCTTTGCGTCGTCAATGCAAAGACGTTTTTAGATGCATCATTGTTTTAAGATTTAATCATTTAATATTATAAAAGATCAGTTTCTTATTTTATTCGTACACACACTTTATCCTGACTATTATATTTTTTCCTCCTGTATTTATCTAGATATAAGATAAGATATTCCTTTATTAGTCCCGCAGTGGGGGAAATGTACAGGATTACAGCAGCAGAGGGTAAAGTGCACACAAGACACGGCAAGATCAAATACAACAATAGGCAATAACAACAGTAAACAATCTACGGTCACTGAATAACACGCAGGCAGAATAAATATGGCTATTTCCACAGTGTATTGATATTAATATTGCACAGGTATTGTGGTCTGCTGGGAGCTCAGCTGGTTGTGCAGCAGGAAGGAAGGACTTGTGGTTCCTCTTCTTCATCACCGGGGATGAAGGAGCTGCTAGTGTCCTGCACGGGGTGGGAGGTGTTGTCCATCAGGGAAGATGGCTGATGCCACCTCAGAGTCAAAGAAGGTCTTCAGGAGTCCCTGTCCACCCACAGGGACCAACCTCTCCAGGGTCTTCATCAGGTGGGATGTTGAAGCCACCTGATTGATGTGCGCGCCCTGCTGCAAATGCTTAACGTTTGCCCCATTTGGGGGTAAATGTAGTTCTTTTTAGATGAATAGAATTGAGCTGAAACGATAAATCAATCAACAGATTAAAGAATTCTTCTTTGATTGTGAACACAAACTCCGCTCGTCGCTCTGAGCAGCAGATACACGACATTAAAATGATATAAACTAAGACAGAAGGCTGTTGTTTTTATTGCCTCCTCCACATGTTGTGAGTAACGGCCAACGTCCATATCTTCAACCTTTGGAACCAATAAGACCAGTTGATGGCTGGAGATCGTCATGGAATATTAGAAAGATTACAGTGTGTGTGTGTGTGTGTGTGTGTGTGTGTGTGTGTGTGTGTGTGTTCAGAGGACTCAGGAGGAGGAGTAACAATAAATCCAAGCATGCAGAGAGAAATACAGATGTGTGTGTATGTATATATGTGTGTCTCTCTCTCTCTCTATTTATATATATATATATATATATATATATATATATAGAGAGAGAGAGAGAGAGAGAGAGACATATATACACACACACATATATATACATACATACATATATATATATATATATATATATATATAGACACATATATATATATATGTGTGTGTGTGTGTATATGTCTCTCTCTCTCTCTCTCTCTCTATATATATATATATATATATATATATATATATAGAGAGAGAGAGAGAGACACACACATATATATACACACACACACACACACACACATATATATATATATATGTGTGTGTGTGTGTGTGTGTATAATGCTGACATGAAGAATGTATTTAAGGTCTAACGCTGCATGTTGAACAACAGAAAGTTAACAGACTATATTCAGACTTTTGTCACAAATAAAAGTGACTTTAAAGTAAACAGCTGCATCTTTGATGATGTTTCTGTATTTTGTTGTATATAAATTTCCGTATATATTTATATTTATATATAAAGACATGACAGTTTCCTACCTCGTCTCCCCTCTCAGCCGCCGGAGTGAATGGGCTCGTTGGTGAGAGCTGCACCTGGAACCCAGACGAGCTGCAGGGGGCGTGGCCACAACACTGTGATCAAGTCCAACAGTTTTCAGCTGTAAAGGAAGTCAGTGTTCAGGAAGTCAGTGTTCAGGTGTTCAGGAAGTCAGTGTTCAGGAAGTAAGTGTTCAGGAAGTCAGTGTTCAGGTAGTCAGTGTTCAGGAAGTCAGTGTTCAGGTGTTCAGTGTTCAGGTGTTCAGGTAGTCAGTGTTCAGGTGTTCAGGAAGTCAGTGTTCAGGTAGTAAGTGTTCAGGAAGTAAGTGTTCAGGTAGTCAGTGTTCAGGTAGTAAGTGTTCAGGAAGTCAGTGTTCAGGAAGTCAGTGTTCAGGTGTTCAGGAAGTCAGTGTTCAGGTGTTCAGGAAGTCAGTGTTCAGGAAGTCAGTGTTCAGGAAGTCAGTGTTCAGGAAGTCAGTGTTCAGGTGTTCAGGAAGTCAGTGTTCAGGTGTTCAGGAAGTCAGTGTTCAGGTGTTCAGGAAGTCAGTGTTCAGGAAGTCAGTGTTCAGGAAGTAAGTGTTCAGGAAGTCAGTGTTCAGGTGTTCAGGAAGTCAGTGTTCAGGTGTTCAGGAAGTCAGTGTTCAGGAAGTCAGTGTTCAGGTGTTCAGGAAGTCAGTGTTCAGGTAGTCAGTGTCCAGGAAGTCAGTGTTTAGGTAGTCAGTGTTCAGGAAGTCAGTGTTTAGGTAGTCAGTGTTCAGGTGTTCAGGAAGTCAGTGTTCAGGAAGTCAGTGTTTAGGTAGTCAGTGTTTAGGTAGTTAGTGTTCAGGTGTTCAGGAAGTCAGTGTTTAGGTAGTCAGTGTTTAGGTAGTTAGTGTTTAGGTAGTTAGTGTTCAGGTGTTCAGGAAGTCAGTGTTCAGGAAGTCACAACGACAGTTGGAACTAGTTTATAATAGTTTACAGACCTATTTTTGATAACTATGGCGGAAGAAATAGCGTTTGCATTCTTGATGAAATGGAGGCAGAAGAGATCCTCTACTTATGTCGTATCCTAACAAGAGTAGTTTTAGTCGTGGTTGTAGTAGAAGTATCAGTGGTTCCAAGAAGTAGCAGCAGTAGGATCAAAAAGATGAATCATACAGTAATAGTTGAAGATTGTGTCAACATTTAAAAGTTGAAATGTGTCTGGAGATGATTAGAGATTAATTTAGGGGGCTACTCCTCAAATCTCACCTGCATTCACATAAAAAAGCTGCAGGGTGATACTCATCTTCGCCAATAGGTGGCAGTAACACCCATCCCGGTCCATCCTTGGACCAATGTCAGCCCCTGTACTAATTCCTAGTTAGGGGGTTTTCCCTACAAGTGATTGTAGTAATGATACTATTAATGTTGTTAGTGAAGCTAGGGACTTCACACTACCTGAACAGGCGTATCTAGTCTGTGGCAACATCGCCTACAGCTGTGTTCCAGACATAGGAAACCTTCATAAAAGGTATTAATGGGGAAATGCCATTTAGCTTATCTTATACCCTTAATTAGACAAGCTGACTCCAAGGAACTCGCTCCATTCCACGTACATCAGAAACGTGCTATTTCACTAGGTTCAAGGATCTTAAGTGTAATATTACCAGCGTACGGCACCTATAGAAGTCAAGAAGAAATAGTGACACTTTGAACAGTATTAGAGAGGCACATGAATGAATGAATGAGAGTTGCATGAATCCCTTTGGGGGAATGCAGGCTGGGCAGGATCATGGGGAGCTTCTTTCCTCAAGGGATTGGTATGGATCATAGGAGGCATGATTTTGATTATAATTGGTATCACCCTAATTACAACCATTTCTAAGATTTGTGTCAGGAAGATTGTTACAACCTATGCATCAGGTCAACACATAACCACACCTACACAGCACAGTTCAGAAATGGATTCCACCTTATCTAGATAGCTGTGATGACGAACTTGAGGATTGTGTATAACCAAATGAAAAAATAGCTTGTATTAGGTTTCAGTAAACAGCAACCGTCTTTATGTACTTAGAGGTTAATGATTTGATGTTCTGAATCTTTGAATCTACACCACTGATGTATGATCTAAGAGTTGTATATTAACCTATTGATTGTTATTTATCTGTAGTTTGATTGTCAGGCATGACAAAAAGAGAATAAATGTATTTACACCAAAAGTAATATCCAAGTGAAATATGTGGTTTGGTAAATGAGAAAATTCAAATTTCTCAAATGCCCATTTTGCCTAATTTATCCGTACTAAAACATCTCTAACTTTGCTCTGTTTTACTTTTTCAAAGTCAAACTTTGCAGAGAGACTGGTCACATATTGTGCTATGATCTCTGTTGTTTATGACCTTTGACCTGCATCCTTCCAAGAGATAATCCTCCTGAAAGTGCTTTTTGTTTCTAGGCGAACCTGGAAATTCAACTTTTGCTATCTTTCATCTTTATTTACTCTTTATTTACCAGCAACAAATATAATAATATTTACTCATCTGAACAAAAGCACACATGGGTTGACTTTATTATAACACCAACATTATTCTTTATTATAACACCAACAGTATTCAAATAGTCTTTGTGGTTGCAGAGATACACCTTTTTAGTTTGGGTATGTAATTTCAAGCAGAAACCTAGAAAATAGCTTGGGGCTTAAAAGGTTAAAGTATTTTTGATTTCTCACAAGGTAACGGACCATTGATTTCCACCACAATGTGATCGGACACACAGATCAATACTCATGTGATCGGATCCACAGATCAATACTCATGTGATTTGATCCACAGATCATTACTCATGTGATGGGATCCACAGATCAATACTCGTGTGATCGGATCCACAGATCAATACTCGTGTGATCGGATCCACAGATCAATACTCGTGTGATCGGATCCACAGATCAATACTCGTGTGATCGGATCAACAGGTCAATACTCGTGTGATCGGATCCACAGATCAATACTCGTGTGATCGGATCCACAGATCAATACTCATGTGATCGGATCAAAGAGACACACAGACATTTGGAGTATTGGGTCATTTATTGAAAAGAGAAACTTTGTCCCAAAATACTAAAAGGAAATATGTTCAAGAACAATTCTAAAGATTCTATGAAAACAACACCAACACCAACACCAACAACAACAACACCAACACCAACACCAACACCAACACCAACACCAACACCAACACCAACATCAACAACAACAACACACTGTTGATTAATTCAGAGACATAAATTATTGACTTTGGCCTGGTGCTAAAAATTAAGAAAATATACAAGCAAACTATTCACATAACTGGAAAAGAATGTGTGTGTGTGTCTGTGTGTATATGTGTGTGTGTCTGTGTGTGTCTGTGTGTGTGTCTGTGTGTGTGTGTGTCTGTGTGTGCGTGTGCGTGTGTGTGTCTGTGTGTGTGTGTTACCAATATTGATTACAGCAGAAACCCAACAGCAGAAGTATTAAATTTGTTTGAGATGAACACAAAAGATTAAATTACATTTTTAAACCTTCCCAATAATATAACTTCACCGTTGATGTTTTCACTCGTAGTTTTTAAAACATGTTTTCTTTTGTATCAAAATCAATAATCATCTCCAACTAGATTCAAACTCTCGATTCAATCGATCTACGATGCGAATGATGAATAATCAATAAATTCACAGTTCATGGAGGAGAATGTGGTGACATCACTTCTTGATCCGGAGCAATATTGATCCATGAACCTGACGAGACAAAAAGAAATACAATACATAAAATATTAAAAAAATGAATTATTCATCATAAATGTGTAAATAAAAAAACTAAAGCCGCATATTTACATCATCATTTAGACCTCAAATATGCAAAATGCAGTCATGTGAGCACATTATGCCTTTTAAGTAATAACTGCTTATTTAAATTCACTGAGTTTCTACAGCTGAATATTTGAGTTCTGAAAAGGAGACTTCATCTGAGCTGCTGATGTGAAGGTTCCTGAAACCTTCTGGTCTTTCTCTCATTAATAATCCATCACAGAAGCTCCTCAAACCACAGAAACCATCACAGAAGCTCCTCAAACCATAGAAACCATCACAGAAAATCCTCAAACCACAGAAACCATCACAGAAGCTTCTCAAACCACAGAAACCATCACAGAAAATCCTCAAACCACAGAAACCATCACAGAAGCTCCTCAAACCATAGAAACCATCACAGAAAATCCTCAAACCACAGAAACCATCACAGAAGCTCCTCAAACCACAGAAACCATCACAGAAACCATCACAGAAACCATCACAGACGCTCCTCAAACCACAGAAACCATCACAGAAGCTCTTCAAACCACAGAAACCATCACAGAAACCATCACAGAAGCTCCTCAAACCACAGAAACCATCACAGAAACCATCACAGAAGCTCCTCAAACCACAGAAACCATCACAGACGCTCATCAAACCACAGAAACCATCACAGACGCTCCTCAAACCACAGAAACCATCACAGAAACCATTACAGAAGCTCTTCAAACCACAAAAACCATCACAGAAACCATCACAGAAGCTCTTCAAACCACAGAAACCATCACAGAAACCATCACAGAAGCTCCTCAAACCACAGAAACCATCACAGAAACCATCACAGAAGCTCCTCAAACCACAGAAACCATCACAGAAACCATCACAGACGCTCATCAAACCACAGAAACCATCACAGACGCTCCTCAAACCACAGAAACCATCACAGAAGCTTCTCAAATCACAGAAACCATCACAGACGCTCCTCAAACCACAGAAACCATCACAGAAACCATCACAGAAGCTCCTCAAACCACAGAAACCATCACAGAAGCTTCTCAAACCACAGAAACCATCACAGACGCTCCTCAAACCACAGAAACCATCACAGAAACCATCACAGACGCTCCTCAAACCACAGAAACCATCACAAAAACCATCACAGAAGCTCCTCAAACCACAGAAACCATCACAGACGCTCATCAAACCACAGAAACCATCACAGACGCTCCTCAAACCACAGAAACCATCACAGAAACCATTACAGAAGCTCTTCAAACCACAAAAACCATCACAGAAACCATCACAGAAGCTCTTCAAACCACAGAAACCATCACAGAAACCATCACAGAAGCTCCTCAAACCACAGAAACCATCACAGAAACCATCACAGAAGCTCCTCAAACCACAGAAACCATCACAGAAACCATCACAGACGCTCATCAAACCACAGAAACCATCACAGACGCTCCTCAAACCACAGAAACCATCACAGAAGCTTCTCAAATCACAGAAACCATCACAGACGCTCCTCAAACCACAGAAACCATCACAGAAACCATCACAGAAGCTCCTCAAACCACAGAAACCATCACAGAAGCTTCTCAAACCACAGAAACCATCACAGACGCTCCTCAAACCACAGAAACCATCACAGAAACCATCACAGACGCTCCTCAAACCACAGAAACCATCACAGAAGCTCTTCAAACCACAGAAACCATCACAGAAGCTCCTCAAACCACAGAAACCATCAGACGCTCCTTAAACCACAGAAAGCATCACAGAAACCATCACAGACGCTCCTCAAACCACAGAAACCATCACAAAAACCATCACAGAAGCTCCTCAAACCACAGAAACCATCACAGAAACCATCACAGACGCTCCTCAAACCACAGAAACCATCACAGACGCTCCTCAAACCACAGAAACCATCACAGAAGCTCCTCAAACCACAGAAACCATCACAGAAACCATCACAGAAGCTCCTCAAACCACAGAAACCATCACAGAAACCATCACAGACGCTCCTCAAACCACAGAAACCATCACAGACGCTCCTCAAACCACAGAAACCATCACAGAAGCTCTTCAAACCACAGAAACCATCACAGAAGCTCCTCAAACCACAGAAACATCACAGAAACCATCACAGACGCTCCTCAAACCACATAAACCATCACAGACTCTCCTCAAACCACAGAAACCATCACAGACGCTCCTCAAACCACAGAAACCATCACAGAAACCATCACAGAAGCTCCTCAAACCACAGAAACCATCACAGACGCTCCTCAAACCACAGAAACCATCACAGAAGCAACTCACCGTGTGCAGGTCACCGAGGTCCTCACTGAGTCTCAGGGTTCAGTTTCTCAGAGAGCTCGGAGCTGTTGTCAGGACTCGGAGGGCATTTGGCTGAAATAAAGAAAGCAAAGAGGACGTTTCAGTGGATGTTCCTCTCCTGATTAGAGACCTGAACCACCTCCGTTTGGGTCTCTCACCTGTCCTCTTTTTGTAAGCCACTCCCCCCACAGCGACAGCCAGAAGAGCCCCCACAGCGAGGACGATGAGGATGATGGTGATGATGGTGGTGTCAGAAGACTTCTCTGTTGAGCAGAAGACAATAAAACAGTCACAACCTGAAGAGGTGAAGCAGGACTGTAGACTGTATCTACGCTTGTTGGTCTCTCCAGCTGTCGTCTTGTTTGTTGTCTTGTTTGTTTTTTGACACAATGAGACAAACAAAGTCAAACTCCTTTCTGGCTGCCAGCACACTTTGAATGAACTTTATTCGTTCTGACTCCCTGACAGACACGTACATTCCTCCAGGTATTCCATCATTGTGTGTACTCGTCTTCTAAAAGGGACGGCAGTTCATCCAACACAGCGTCTACGACCTCTGACCTGTGGTTACACATTCAAATAGTGACACTAGGTCGGAGAACAACCTTTACAAACTGAATGTGACTTACAAAGGTGGTCAAATAGGTGAGACTGAAAGGTTTCTCTATGGATCAGAGCTCAGTAAGCAGTGGGCATCATTCTGGCTCCAGGGGCTCTTGCATTGGTTTAATACAAAATAATTGAGGGACACTAAACGGTCCATCCTCGTAAAAAGACACAAACTGATCCAGTAGACTAAATGTGTGCTCCACACCTTCATCCCTCCTGATCTCAGCCTCACCTCTGTTGGTCCTGATCACAGCTTCTTCCAGTGGGGTGACGATGATGTCCTTCACACCAGACAGCTGAAACACACACTCGTACCTCCTCCAGTCTTCAGCT
>NC_046976.1:19695580-19710580 GCF_009769545.1 Cyclopterus lumpus | reverse complement strand
TATGTATATATATGTATATATATTATTTTTATATATATTTATGTATATATATAAATATATATATAAAAATAATATATATGAATTATATATATAAATATATGTATATATATAAATTATATATATAATATATATGTATATATACACATAATATATATTTATATATATATATATATATATATATATAAATAATATGAATATATATATTATTTATATAAATATATATATATAAAAATAATATATATATTTATATGTATATAAATAATATATATATACATATATAAATATATGTATATATATATAAATAATATATATAGACAGCGGCTCCCTTCACCGTCACGTCGGGATCGAGCAATGAGTCGCGCGCACGGGATTTACTCTCGTTTTATAACTTTTTAATAACTTGTTCATATCGTCAACGACGAAGTGCTGCAACTAAACACCAGAAGAAGCTCCAGCTGATGAAACGCAGTGTGGAGACCAGCTGTGTTCAGTAACCACGCAGAAAGACTTCCGGTACTTCAGTCGTGACTTGAGACTGAAGGACAGTCAACACCAGGTACTTTAAGACTTGGACTCGAGGAGGATTCAAGAGGGGACTTTCATTTTCACTGGAGTCATTTGACAGGAAGCTTTCTTTACTCTACTCAAGTATTGCTTTGGGTCCTTTATCCTGGGAAAGACCCCCGTGTGGAGCAAAGGGGTCACTCACCTGCCGCCGCGCCGTGAAGGCTCATCATCAGGAGACACAGAGTCCACGTCATCGGGGAACTTCTGCTGCTTCTCGGTCTGCGGGAGGAACAGGGATGCGGTGCGTTCAGGTCCGGGACCGGGACTGTATGAGGGGAGCGAGAGGAGGAGGAGGAGGAGGAGCGCTGCCCTCCACCTCCGTCTGAGCCAATGGGAATTTAAGCTGAGCGTGACGTCACTTGAAACTAGGTAGAAGAGCCGCGCGCAGGTTGTACACGAAAGAGAAAGTAACGCGATGGCGACGCTGCGGCCTGTGTGAGGACGAAGGAGACGTTCACTGGGACGTGTTTCACCTCCTGCTGTCGGGACCCGTGGTCTGGTGTCACGTGACGTGGGAGGTCAAAGGTCACACCGCGAGCTACACATCAGCTCCTCTCGTTGCTCCCGTGCAGCAGGACTCTTGCTGTCCGTCCTGTGAAACTGATCTGAGTGCAGTCAAAGCTTCTGGTAATGAAGTGAGATGGAGGGGGGGTCCACACACATCCAATGAGGAGTGTTCTTCATGTGCTCAGCAGGGCCCACACACACTGGTCCGGGCACACGTTAGGCCTGAACCATCAGACGGACGAGCCCACCACCATGTAGCTTCCACCAAACAGCTTCTCTTCCCCTCAGCTGGTCTGGGAGAGGAGACCAAGAGGAGAAGAGACGAGGAGCAAAGCAGGAAGAGAGTCAGAGAGCTCCTCAAACACAAACATCAGATGCTGCTGAGCCGACTCAGAGCCGAGGACGCTGGAAACTGCTGCAAGCAGAGAAATGTGACACCTGTTGATGTTTGAACACCTGATGCTGCTTTCATTTTGGTTTCAGCCTCATCACTTGTTGACGAAGCACTTTATATTTTGATGAAGACAAATGGGTTATGACAGAACGTTGCTATGTTCTGTTTGTGTTGGAAAATATACAATTGTTAGGAATAAATGACCTTTACGTTTAAAAACTGGACATTGCATCTTTAAAATTCATTATTATAGCACATTCAAGAAATAAGTCATATTTTATCAGGACAATGTAGTATTTTTATTGTTTGTAATATTGACCCCGAAACTCTGGTCAATACATACAACATTGCTAATCAATACTTTATCTCTACTGATCAATAACTGAGTTCATAACTACTGATCAATACCTGAGTTCATAACTACTGATCAATAACTGAGTTCATAACTACTGATCAATACCTGAGTTCATAACTACTGATCAATAACTGAGTTCATAACTACTGATCAATACCTGAGTTCATAACTACTGATCGATACCTGAGTTTATAACTACTGATCAATAACTGAGTTCATAACTACTGATCAATACCTGAGTTTATAACTACTGATCAATAACTGAGTTTATAACTACTGATAAATACCTGAGTTTATAACCACTGATCAATAACTGAGTTTATAACTACTGATAAATACCTGAGTTCATAACTACTGATCAATACCTGAGTTCATAACCACTGATCAATAACTGAGTTTATAACTACTGATCAATACCTGAGTTCATACCTACTGATCAATACCTGAGTTCATACCTACTGATCGATACCTGAGTTCATACCTGCTGATAAATACCTGAGTTCATACCTGCTGATCAATACCTGAGTTCATACCTACTGATCAATACCTGAGTTCATACCTACCGATCAATACCTGAGTTCATAACTACTGATCAATACCTGAGTTCATACCTGCTGATCAATACCTGAGTTCATACCTACCGATCAATACCTGAGTTCATACCTACCGATCAATACCTGAGTTCATACCTACTGATCAATACCTGAGTTCATACCTACTGATAAATACCTGAGTTCATAACTACCGATCAATACCTGAGTTCATACCTACTGATCAATACCTGAGTTCATACCTACTGATCAATACCTGAGTTCATAACTACCGATCAATACCTGAGTTCATACCTACTGATAAATACCTGAGTTCATACCTACTGATCAATACCTGAGTTCATAACTACCGATCAATACCTGAGTTCATACCTACTGATAAATACCTGAGTTCATACCTACTGATCAATACCTGAGTTCATACCTACTGATAAATACCTGAGTTCATACCTACTGATCAATACCTGAGTTCATACCTACTGATCAATACCTGAGTTCATAACTACTGATCAATACCTGAGTTCATAACTACCGATCAATACCTGAGTTCATACCTACTGATCAATACCTGAGTTCATACCTACTGATCAATACCTGAGTTCATAACTACCGATCAATACCTGAGTCCATTCTAACTTCCTGCTGGTGAGTCACGTGACACAACAAAGAAGATGGCCGCTTCAGACTTCCTCTCTCTCTCTCTCCCACCATGAAGCACTAACTCGCCCTTTCCCTTGAACAATAGACCAGTGTTGGACGGCAACCATGACGACGGGTTAGCCGCCGTGAAAATGCCTTAAATTATGTACAGAAACATTCAAACACGACGACGCCATGACAACAGGACCGTTTATTTACAGTGAAATCTAAAAGTGTTCCCGTCGCAGTACCGCCGCCGACAGCGAGGGGGCGGCGTCCCTCAACATACACTGAACGAGCACATCACAGGCAGGACAGAGAGGAATGAAGATGGATATTTCTGAGAGGTTTCTGACCTAAAATAAGATTTTAGGTCCGTTTAGGAACAATAAAAATCTTCAGAAATGTTTTATATATTAACTTTTATACTTTTTATGTCTGATCGTGTCTTTTTGGCAAATACCGGTCGCATCTTTTTAGCAGGAGATGGTCTGGAGGTGAATAAAATCAGGTACTGTCCCTTTAAATCCACCTGGAAGGGTCTTTTTCTCTTCTTTCTTTTTTTTGCAGCCCAATCTTCTTCATAATCAAATCCCATTTTTTAAGGGGCCGGATTGAACACATAGAAGACGCTTTTCTGTTTCATGCAAAACATGTTTAGACACCTAGTCGCCAAGAAATGTGAAGTTTATGAATCAAGAACCCCCAACATTTTTTTTACTTTTATTGAATTAACTTCTAATTATTAAGTAAAAATAAATTTAAAAAACTACAACATTACATCCACTCAGGATTCCTGACTGGAGAGGAACCGAGAGGTTTCCGAGGAAGAGGAGGAGGAGAGGCTGGATTCTTTTCTTCTTTTTTGGAGGGGGTGAAGGGGGTGGGGGTTCGGCCGGCGTCGGGGCAGTCTGGTCCTGGGACTCGCGTGTCCGATCCCTGGAGACCAGCTCAGTAGAAGAAATACACTGAGGAGGAAGAGCGGAGACGTTTCAGAGGCAGCATCTTCTGATGAAGACCGCGTGGTCGAAAGCTTCAGAGCTTTGATTTGAGTTTTTTTTGGTCAATTGTCGTTATTTTTTAAATCTTTAAAATTAATATTAGATTTAAACATCTGTTGAATGCAAAAATAACATTTCGATCGGAGAATTTATATAAAAAACACTGCAAAACTGTGTGTGTGTGTGTGTGTGTGTGTACTTACGGAAAATGACTCCAAAACATATAAGACCTACGATTGCCATAATGATCATCATCTGGAAGAAAAACACAAAATCGAATAATAAACTGAGCTGCTGAAATAATCCTTTACATTTTTTTTTTTTTAAATCTATGAAATGAAAAATAAATACTTAAATAATAATCCTTTAAATATGTTTTTTTTTTTTTAAAGCAACAACTAAATATATATATATATTTTTAATATATATATTTTTTAATATATAATTTTTGTAATATTTTTTAATAAAGTGTCAACAAATGCAATTGTGTCCAAATGTGTGTGTGTGTGTGTGTGGACCTAAATAATCATGATGACATGAGTCAGAGCTGCAGGAAATCACATCACCTCTGACCGGGGGAGGGCGAGAGAGATTAACAAGAACAAGGGGAGAGAGGGAGAGAGAGAGAAGATGTTGGTGGGTTGATTTTGTGTGAAAATGTATGAAAGAAAAATAAAGGTTAAGTCTTATTCATTGTCAACAAAGTCTCAATAATCTCAACAGCTGTAGATTTATATCAAACAAGCAAGAGGAAGTAGAGCATTTGTTGGGGGACTATTTTCAGCGGCGGATTAATCCACATTTGGTGCTCACAACGATGATGATGAAGTGAGGAGGAAGATATATCAGGCTTTGACACGCGTCTTTTCACGGGATTATATCAGTCATTTACTTAAATCATCGAAAGACCCGGGAATGTAGTGTGTCCCCACAAGTATAGAAGTACAAACATGTGTGTGTGTGTGTGTATTGGGGGGTGGGAGGGGGTGGAGTTACGTCATGAATCGCAGCTGGCTCTTTAATCCCAGACTGTCGCTGTAATCCAGATTGGGGGATTTCTCTCCCCGACTTCCTGCTCGCCGCCAGTCAAACCCTCCCCTGATAATCCTCCTCGAAATGGACGCTTCTGATTGGACGATCTGCTGACGGACAGAGGCGGAGCGCCGTGGATGAAGGGATGCTGGGGTAAAGACGGATCCCGATGGATGGATGGATGGATGGAGGGATGGATGGATGGATGGATGAAGGGATTGATGGATCACGGGGACAATGTCATGTGGCGTTGGAGGTGAACGAGGAACAAAGATGGCGGCTGGAGGGCAAATCCAGGACTTTTCTTACAGCCTCGCTCAGCGGATGAATTTACCCAAAACGAGCTGACCCAGACTTTAATGTCATACAAACTTAACTGACTTTAATTTAAAATGCTTTTAAAAGAGCAGGAAACACCCGAGACCTCTTTTGCTTCGAGCGACATGTGACATGATGCATGATGGGAAAACGAACAAACGCTCCCCACCTTGCAGTTTTTCCACCAGTACTTGTTCTTGAGTTTGGCGGCGCTGCTCTCGAACTGCGAGGCTCCGGCCTGCAGGGCGTCGGCCCGGTCGTCGAGCTCCGACAGCTTCTGGTCGCGCTCCAGGACCTTGTCCACGTTCACGCGCATGATGTCCACCACCTGATCGATCAATCACGGCTTCATTTATTGATCTTTTTAACGTCCAATTTCTCTCTTTTGTGGCACTGATTATATTTGTATATATATATAAAAATATAAATATATATATTTATATATAAATATATATATTTATATATAAATATATATATTTATATATAAATATATATATTTATATATATACATATATATAAATATATATGTATATATATTTATACATATATATATATGTATAAATATATATGTATATATATATATATTTATACATATATATATATATGTATATATATTTATATATACATATATAAATATATATGTATTTATTTATATTTATATATATATATAAATAAATATATATATATATATATATGTATATATATTTATATATACATATATATACATATATAAATATATATGTATTTATTTATATTTATATATATATAAATAAATATATATATATACATATATAAATATATATGTATTTATTTATATTTATATATATATAAATAAATATATATATATATATATAAATATAAATAAATACATATATATTTATATATGTATATATATATATATATAAATATATATACATATATATATATATATAGTTTTTTTGGGCTCCTCACCTCGTCCACCTGCGCTTGTGTCTGCTGCAGTCGTCTGTTGCTGGTGAGATTCGGGGCCGGAGGTCCACCCTCACCATCGGTTGCTGTTTCTGGAGTTGACCTGCAGGTGAAGAAGAAGAAGAAGAAGAAGAAGAAGAAGAAGAAGAAGAAGAAGAAGAAGAAGAAGAAGAAGAAAAAGAACCAAGTTTCAAAACTCTTCATCCTTGTTTTGCTGGTTATTCATAAGCATATCCAAATGTTTATGACATAATGTAATAAAACATTAAACCTCCTCAAACTTGTATTTACACAGAAAAACACAGAAATATAAAGTTTCTTATCTTTCACCATTTACTCAGAAACTGAACTTAAATAAAGTACAAATACCTCAGAACTGTACTTAAAGTTATGAGGTATTTGTACTTTATACTTCTACTCCTCAACATTCATTTGACCGCTATAGACACTAATTACTTTGCAAGTAAAGATGAATAATTCTGTATATATTTTAACCTATTTGAATATTACCACTTTCTGCTACTAGAATATATTATATTATTTTATATATATATATATATATATATATATATATATATATATATATATATATATTCTACTTTTTATTCCACCACAGTTACTTTGCTTTACCGTTGTTACTTTACGTATATTCTGATAATAATACTCTGTACTGTAGTGTGTACAATGAGGCATTACTGTCTCATAAGTAATGCTTTTGTTTATATTTATTTAAGTAAATATACTTCTTCTTCCTGGTTCATGAACTTCACATTTCTTGCAGACGAGGTGTTAAAACGTCTTTTGCATCAATTCTATTAAAACTAGAACGACAGTAGAAGCATCGGGCGTCACGCAGCCGGTGGCTTGATGCCGTTCCTCTCGTCCCTCGGCTCTCTAACGGCCGGCTTGTTTATCCAGAAGCAAAATGGAGAAAGATTAGTGCGGCCAGACCAGAGAGGGGAGATAAACATGCCTCCCCCGTCCTCCCCCACGCGGGGAAACGCAATGATAATAATACATATTTTAGCCTTTTTTTTTTTTTTTTCTAAATAAAGTTATTTTTTAAAGACATTTCTTTTAGTCGTTTGTGATGTTTTCAGCTGAATAAAGTGTGTATTTACGTAATCCGATCACTGTATTATATATATGTGTATATATATATATATATATATATATATATATATGTGTGTGTGTGTGTGTATATATATATGTTCATATATGATTGTTCTAGGCGAGTCGTTGTTATATTTGGGCTGCAGGTTTCCTTTATGCAACATTTAACGTCATAAAAACCAAAGGTTCTGAGTCAATATGGATTTATAATGAGCGATACGTAGTTTGAATAGTCTGCGGTAACTATATCGAACTCCTTTAAACACGAAGCACGCAGCAACCGATCAGCCGAGGGCCGATATAGGACGATCAATACATATTCCTCACAGTTATAGACGGCACGATTAATACAAATTAAACAAAATATAGGTTGGAGTACTCACATCTCAGCGGACAGGAGGATGGAGATAATCTGAGTCTGAGAGAGAGAGGGAGGGAGAGAGAGAGAGGGAGAGGATGGGGAGGGGGAGGAGAGAGAGAAAGGGAGGAGGGACAGGATGGGGAGGAGAGAGAGAGAGAGAGAGAGAAAGGGACGAGGGACAGGATGGGGGGAGGAGAGAGAGAGACAGGATGGGAGGGGGGAGGGAGGAGGGACAGGATGGGGAGGAGAGAGAGAGAGAGAGAGAAAGGATGGGAGGGGGGAGGAGAGAGAGAGAGAAAGGGAGGAGGGAGGGAGGAGGGACAGGATGGAGAGGAGAGAGAGAGAGAAAGGGATGAGGGAGGGAGGAGGGACAGGATGGAGAGGAGAGAGAGAGAGAGAAAGGGAGGAGGGAGGGAGGAGGGACAGGATGGAGAGGAGAGAGAGAGAGAAAGGGAGGAGGGAGGGAGGAGGGGCAGGATGGGGAGGAGAGAGAGAGAGAGAGAGAGGGACAGGATGGGAGGGGGGAGGAGAGAGAGAGAGAGAGAGAGGAGGGACAGGATGGGAGGGGGAGGAGAGAGAGAGAGAGAGGAGGGACAGGATGGGGAGTGAGAGAGAGAGAGAGAGAGAGAGATAGGAGGGACAGGATGGGGAGTGAGAGAGAGAATAAATGGAGGATGATCCAGATGATTCTCTCTGTCTCATATTTTGATTACATTTTCTTTTCAAACCCCAAAAAAACAAAAACTGGAGGCAGAAAACACTGCAGTCCGTCAATGGGAAACGCTCACCTTGATTATTTAGTTTCATATATAATAAACTGTTGCTGTGTGTGTGTGTGTGTGTGTGTGTGTGTGTGTGTTGTCTGTGTGTGTGTGTGTTTTGGGAAGAAGCCGCTTGGAGGCGGGTCCACACGGTGACGGACATGCGGAGAACAAACAGATCTTTCCGCAGGTGGAACTTCCCCAGAACCTTCACAGGTTCCTCCCGGAGTTCACAGCCTTCTTTTACGGGTTGAAGACGTTTTCAGCTGCAGGTTGTTCCCATCAGAGGGCCAGATGTTCCACATGCCAGATGTTCCACTTTCCAGATGTTCCACGTGTCAGATGTTCCACATGCCAGATGTTCCACTTTCCAGCTGTTCCACGTGTCTGATGTTCCACATGCCAGATGTTCCACTTTCCAGATGTTCCACATGCCAGATGTTCCACATGCCAGCTGTTCCACATGCCAGCTGTTCCACTTTCCAGATGTTCCACATGCAATATGTTCCACATTCCAGATGTTCCACATGCCAGATGTTCCACATTCCAGATGTTCCACATGCCAGATGTTCCACATGCCAGCTGTTCCACATGCCAGCTGTTCCACTTTCCAGATGTTCCACATGCAATATGTTCCACATTCCAGATGTTCCACATGCCAGATGTTCCACATTCCAGATGTTCCACATGCCAGATGTTCCACATGCCAGCTGTTCCACATGCCAGATGTTCCACATTCCAGATGTTCCACATGCCAGATGTTCCACATGCCAGCTGTTCCACTTTCCAGATGTTCCACATGCCAGCTGTTCCACATGCCAGCTGTTCTACATGCCAGCTGTTCCACATGCCAGATGGTCCACATTCCAGATGTTCCACTTGCCAGATGTTCCACATGCCAGATGTTCCACATGCCAGATGTTCCACATGCCAGATGTTCCACATGCCAGATGTTCCACATGCCAGCTGTTCCACTTTCCAGATGTTCCACTATCTAGATGTTCTACATGCCAGCTGTTCCACATGCCAGATGTTCCACATTCCAGATGTTCCACATGCCAGATGTTCCACATGCCAGCTGTTCCACTTTCCAGATGTTCCACATGCCAGCTGTTCCACATGCCAGCTGTTCCACATGCCAGATGGTCCACATTCCAGATGTTCCACTTGCCAGATGTTCCACTTGCCAGATGTTCCACATGCCAGATGTTCCACATGCCAGATGTTCCACATGCCAGCTGTTCCACTTTCCAGATGTTCCACTATCTAGATGTTCTACATGCCAGATGTTCCACTTTCCAGATGTTCCACATGCCAGATGTTCCACATGCCAGCTGTTCCACATGCCAGATGTTCCACATTCCAGATGTTCCACATGCCAGATGTTCCACTTTCCAGATGTTCCACATGCCAGCTGTTCCACATGCCAGCTGTTCTACATGCCAGCTGTTCCACATGCCAGATGGTCCACATTCCAGATGTTCTACTTGCCAGATGTTCCACTTGCCAGATGTTCCACATCCCAGATGTTCCACATGCCAGATGTTCCACATGCCAGATGTTCCACATGCCAGATGTTCCACATGCCAGCTGTTCCACTTTCCAGATGTTCCACTATCTAGATGTTCTACATGCCAGCTGTTCCACATGCCAGATGTTCCACATTCCAGATGTTCCACATGCCAGATGTTCCACATGCCAGCTGTTCCACTTTCCAGATGTTCCACATGCCAGCTGTTCCACATGCCAGCTGTTCCACATGCCAGCTGGTCCACATGCCAGATGGTCCACATTCCAGATGTTCCACTTGCCAGATGTTCCACATGCCAGATGTTCCACATGCCAGATGTTCCACATGCCAGCTGTTCCACTTTCCAGATGTTCCACTATCTAGATGTTCTACATGCCAGATGTTCCACTTTCCAGATGTTCCAAATGCCAGCTGTTCCACTTTCCAGATGTTCCACATGCCAGCTGTTCCACATGCCAGATGTTCCACATGCCAGATGTTCCACATGCAAGATGTTCCACATGCAAGATGTTCCACATGCCAGATGTTCCACATTCCAGATGTTCCACATTCCAGATGTTCCACATGCCAGATGTTCCACATGCCAGATGTTCCACTATCTAGATGTTCTACATGCCAGATGTTCCACTTTCCAGATGTTCCAAATGCCAGCTGTTCCACTTTCCAGATGTTCCACATGCCAGATGTTCCACTTTCCAGATGTTCCACTATCTAGATGTTCCACATGCCAGATGTTCCACATGCCAGATGTTCCACACAACTTCTGTATGCTGACTCGTCATAATACAGTCATGGTATAGGACAGTGGTTCTCCACCGGGGAACGTGAAGGCTCTCCAGGGGGATTTGTGAGATTTGTAAATGATTTAAAATTAGCATCCATTAAAAAATATTCAATAAAATATAAGTGTACGTTTCAGAAACTGAATGTTATATATTGGTATAGTATATATTGAAAAAAAGTCTATGAACAGTATGTAGAAAATAATAATTAATAATAATTCTTAAAAAGTCTGAGTATATTATGTCCAAACAAGTCTTAGAAACGGTCTTGTAGTCGGTCCTAAAGAAATATTAGAAAAGTCAGCGTGTCGAAGAAAGAAAAAGAAATAATAAGAAAAGTTTTTAAAATGTTGTAAAAAAAAAAAAAAAAGTTCTAGATTAAGTCATAAAAAAGTAATAATAAAAATACACACTTGAGTAACGAATAACTTACCATTTAAAATATTTATCTGTAAAGTGACCTTTTAAAAGTGATAACTTTATATACAATACTTTTCCAACGATACTTCCATGCGTTGCTGAACGTGTACTTGATTTATCTGTCAAGTACTTCCCTAATACAGTAAAATAACTGTAAAAATGTGCAATAATTCCCTTTTTTTCTTTAAACACACGCAAGTAAAAAAAAAGTTTACGATCCCGTGAGACGAAAATAAAACTCACGACAGAAAACTCCTCCGATGTCTTTTATTCCGTGCAGCTCTTCATACAGACGTGAGACTGGAAAACAAAACGTTATAAAAAAGTCCTCGTGAAAACGACCCCGAGCTCTTAAAACAGGAAGTAAGACAGAGTGGTTGTTTCCATCGGCTCTCATCGGCCACGTTTCACGAAGCCTTTTTTTTTTCATTTTCTTTTCTCACGCACTTGATTTATTTTTCTGCTATTTACATTCAATGCAGCATCTGGACAGTTTTAATGAGACGTGTCTAAAATCAATTGATATTAACAGCAATGATGTAACCAAAAAGTATGAATTCAATTCAATCACAAGAACATGAAGCATGAGATAGTTCCGCCTTCTTATGTACATTATATAGAATATTTAGCATTTACAAACTGTACATTCTTAAAATAGGTTTTCACTTTTTGTAAAATAAATATATAATTCCACTTAAATTTCTGTCGTCAACCGTCTTGAAAGTCCCAGACAAGTTCCTTCAGTTATTTCTGCCGTAGAAATGTATGAAACGCGTCACGCGGTGGCTTCAAGAGTGATGATGTCATCGATTATTTTAGCATCGAGGCTAACGCGATGTATGGTGACACCTTCCCTTTAAAGTTTTTTTTAAATGTGGAGACAAAAATTCAGCCGGGATATTCTTCAAATTCTGAAAAAACTGAATTCACTTTGAACTGTTCAAGAATCTTAAATTTATAAATTAAATCTTTTGAGAATGGATAAACTGTAATTTCAAAAATTTTAATACCCCTAAATTTGCTTCTCCAACATGTATATTGATTTAAATTTCGGTCATATTTTTTACAATTTATTTGCCATTTTATAGAAAGAAAATGTCAGGATCAATCAGTGAGAATAATCTTTCGTTATATATATTGTTTACACTTTTAGCCAAATTTTAAGAAATAAACGTGTAAATTCAACTCAACGCACAAACCAAAGTAACTTATTTCTGATAATATATATTGTGTCTGGTAATATATATATATTATTATAACTATATGTGGGAGACAGGAAGTCAATCTATTTATTTTAGGAACTTAAACTAATATTAATTTGGAGTTATGAGGAATAGTTAAAAGAATTTACATAAATTCATTATATTCATTATATATATTATATATATAATATATATATATTATATATATATAATATATATATATATATATATTTATATATAAATAATATATAAATATATTATATATATATATATATATTATATATATATATATAATAAATAAATATTAATAAAATTAAGGCAAGTCGGGCTTTGATAGTTGGAGATTTGTTAAACCTTCTGTTCAGTAGTTAACTTTCCGATGGCGATCGGCTTATTACACTTTCATGAGTTACATTTCTGTACTCGCATCATTTTAAAGACGCATCGCATGACAGGATTAAACGCAATAAAGTTTAAAAAATACATAATAAAAACAAGCAGTCCAAGGTAGTAAATAGTTAAACCGTTCATACGTGTGAACTCTTTCCTTTGTGCGTCGCTGAAAGGCATCGATACGGGAACTGTGCAAACGATCGATCGGCTGCTCCGCTCGACGGCGAGATCGGAGTGTGCAAAATAAAACGTGGCCTCTTATACGTTTTTTTTATATTTCATTATTTTTAAAGGGCCGTTTCGTTCCGTTTGCCCTCGAGGTGCAGTTACAGTCGATGACCACAGGAGGGCAGCGGTTAAACATCGAGTGAAGAATTACTGCATTTTTTTTGTTGTTTTTTTAAAAACGGTTTTCTTTTTGTAATTCACTCTACAAGCTGTGCAAGCTAATTCTGGTTTTGTGTGGACGATTTCTTTAATTTATACAGAATAAATCCACTTTGTTTTTGCATTATCGGACCGGCTGCTTTTAGAGAAGCTTAAAGATTAAAAAGGATATTTTGACATCTGCTGGTTTTAACATAAACGTCCACCTTAAAACCCACAGAGGCACTGGAGGGAGAGAGGAGCGTCATCTACCAGCAGTGTGTGTGTGTGTGTGTGTGTGTGTGTGTTAGGGTTTCCTCCAGGTCAGGGGGGGGATGGCGGCGTTGGCGTCGCAGTAAGAAACGCCGTTCTCGGACTCGGCGTGGAGAGCCGGGTTCTTCTTCTTCTTCTTCTTCGTCTTCTTCTTCTCCTCGCCGTCGGAGTCGTCCGCCGTCAGCGCGACGAGCGAGGGCGACGTCCTGTTGAGCGAAAACAAACGTAAACTTCATCGCTTCGAAAATGTCAAAAATGTTTCCGACGCGTTGAGCCCGAAAGCGACTTCTCGTGTCACGGAAAAAATAAATATTCTCAGCTCGAGGTTCATTCAGCAGCTTTTTAGGGTATTTTTTACACAAATGTGGACGAGAAATCTTAAAAAGAGCCCTGAAAAATGAAATTGAAACAAGGAAGATATGAATAAAAGACTGTATTAAAAAAATTAAAAAATAAATACTAAAAAGACGAACTTCTAACCGTCACGATTAAAAAAAAAAAATTACATTAATGCAGTCTCAATATTTCTTGGTTGTGAAAAGGTATCGAGTTTAAAGACGTTTACATTTTTACGTTTCATCGGCTTAAAAGACTCTTTACAGATTCTGGAAATATTAATAATAATAACAGTGCCGTGAAAAAAGGTCAATAAATCTTTCAATGCATTCAACTCACTTATTAAGTTATAATAAGATATCAAAATCTATCCTTTTTATTTCTTTTAGTGAGTAAAACTGCATTTTTAATGGGCAGTATACTTATATCTGTGAGTGTTTATCACAATATCACAGGACAACGTTTACCTGTGTGTGTGTGTGTGTGTGTGTGCGTCTCACCTGTCTCCGCTCTGTGTGATGAGTCTCCTGCAGGTCTCCATCTGGACGTCCAGGCCTCTCTTCATGGAGCACATCTCCATGTACTCGTGCAGGTGGCGGTTCATGTCGCTCTTGGCCGTCGCCAGATCCACCTGACGGGGAAAGATTGAGATTAAGATCAAGATTAAGATTAAAAAAAACAAAAAAACATAGACTTCAAAGTTGAAGGCGCGCACGTCTGTAGACATTAAGAAACTTTGAGGTGGACGTTAACTACGACTCCCAAGGTGCATTTCACCAAGAAAGTGTGTGAAGAGGCTCATGGGTAATGAGAAGTGTGTGAAGAGGCTCATGGGTAATAAGAAGTGTGAAGAGGCTCATGGGTAATGAGAAGTGTGAAGAGGCTCATGGGTAATGAGAAGTGTGTGAAGAGGCTCATGGGTAATAAGAAGTGTGTGAAGAGGCTCATGGGTAATAAGAAGTGTGTGAAGAGGCTCATGGGTAATAAGAAGTGTGAAGAGGCTCATGGGTAATGAGAAGTGTGTGAAGAGGCTCATGGGTAATGAGAAGTGTGAAGAGGCTCATGGGTAATGAGAAGTGTGTGAAGAGGCTCATGGGTAATGAGAAGTGTGTGAAGAGGCTCATGGGTAATGAGAAGTGTGTGAAGAGGC
>NC_046976.1:19668080-19690580 GCF_009769545.1 Cyclopterus lumpus | reverse complement strand
AGGCTTTTATTCCTGTTATAAACCCTCTTGTGGAGGCTTTTATTCCTGTTATAAACCCTCTCATGTAAGAGGCTTTTATTCCTGTTATAAACCCTCTCATTGAGGCTTTTATTCCTGTTATAAACCCTCTCATGTAAGAGGCTTTTATTCCTGTTATAAACCCTCATGTAAGAGGCTTTTATTCCTGTTATAAACCCTCTCATGTAAGAGGCTTTTATTCCTGTTATAAACCCTCATGTAAGAGGCTTTTATTCCTGTTATAAACCCTCTCATGTAAGAGGCTGTTATTCCTGTTATAAACCCTCTCATGTAAGAGGCTTTTATTCCTGTTATAAACCCTCTCATGAAGGCTTTTATTCCTGTTATAAACCCTCTCATGTAAGAGGCTTCTATTCCTGTTATAAACCCTCTTGTGGAGGCTTTTATTCCTGTTACAAAACCCTCTCATGTAAGAGGCTTTTATTCCTGTTATAAACCCTCTCATGTAAGAGGCTTTTATTCCTGTTATAAACCCTTTGATGTAAGAGGCTTTTATTCCTGTTATAAACCCGCTCATGTAAGAGGCTTTTATTCCTGTTATAAACCCTCTCATGTAAGAGGCTTCTATTCCTGTTATAAACCCTCTCATGGAGGCTTTTATTCCTGTTATAAACCCTCTCATTGAGGCTTTTATTCCTGTTATAAACCCTCTCATGTAAGTGGCTTTTATTCCTGTTATAAACCCTCTCATGTAAGAGGCTTCTATTCCTGTTATAAACCCTCTCATGTAAGAGGCTTTTATTCCTGTTATAAACCCTCTCATGTAAGAGGCTTTTATTCCTGTTATAAACCCTTTGATGTAAATGGCTTTTATTCCTGTTATAAACCCTCTTGTGGAGGCTTTTATTCCTGTTATAAACCCTCTCATGTAAGAGGCTTTTATTCCTGTTATAAACCCTCTCATGTAAGAGGCTTTTATTCCTGTTATAAACCCTTTGATGTAAATGGCTTTTATTCCTGTTATAAACCCTCTTGTGGAGGCTTTTATTCCTGTTATAAACCCTCTCATGTAAGAGGCTTTTATTCCTGTTATAAACCCTCTCATGTAAGAGGCTTTTATTCCTGTTATAAACCCTCTCGTGGAGGCTTTTATTCCTGTTATAAACCCTCTCATGTAAGAGGCTTTTATTCCTGTTATAAACCCTCTCATGTAAGAGGCTTCTATTCCTGTTATAAACCCTCTCATGTAAGTGGCTTTTATTCCTGTTATAAACCCTCTCATGTAAGAGGCTTCTATTCCTGTTATAACCCCTCTCATGGAGGCTTTTTTTCCTGTTATAAACCCTCTCGTGGAGGCTTTTATTCCTGTTATAAACCCTCTCATGTAAGAGGCTTTTATTCCTGTTATAAACCCTCTCATGTAAGAGGCTTCTATTCCTGTTATAAACCCTCTCATGGAGGCTTTTATTCCTGTTATAAACCCTCTCGTGGAGGCTTTTATTCCTGTTATAAACCCTCTCATGTAAGAGGCTTTTATTCCTGTTATAAACCCTCTCATGTAAGAGGCTTTTATTCCTGTTATAAACCCTCTCATGTAAGAGGCTTTTATTCCTGTTATAAACCCTCTAATGTAAGAGGCTTTTATTCCTGTTATAAACCCTCTCATGTAAGAGGCTTTTATTCCTGTTATAAACCCTCTAATGTAAGAGGCTTTTATTCCTGTTATAAACCCTCTAATGTAAGAGGCGTGTTACAGTGAGTGTAACATCACTCTGAGAAATGCTGTAAGAAATCGTCTGTTTCTTAAAATAAAAACTAAATCCAGCGACGAGGTTCTGACGCCAAAAGAGAAAATGCACTTTGAGCTCCGAGTCATAGATTTTGAATGCGCTTATAACTTTGGATAAAAACAAACATCTGCCAAATAAAAAATAATGAATAAATATATAATATATATCTAATATCTAATATATATATATTACGTATTATTGTTTCCCAAAATGTATTTCTTTAATTAATTATTTCAAGGAAAGTTCTTTGTTTACTTTATAATAAGGCAAATAAAAAAAATGCATTTAATTGTATTGTTTTTCATGTGATTTTTGCCATATTGCGACAGCAGTTTTAATAATAATAATAATAATAATAATTATGCATTTAATTTATATAGCGCTTTTCGTGATACTCAAAGACACTTTACATAACATAATGATAAAAAAACATTTGTTTCAGTCATAAGCTGCGTCATGAACACATGTTGGATGACAGAAGGCGCCTCACCTCATCTTGTACTCGTCCCTCTCTCTCTTCACCTTGGCCAGCACGTTGTACAGGGCCCGGATCTCTGGCGTGATGGTGTCGATCTGGACCCCGACGCCGTCCGGCTGCGTCCAGGAGGCTCCGGGACCCGAGGCGCACGACTCCCTCCCGGAGCCGAACCGCCGCGTGGGGTTGAAGGACCAGATGGTCCCGGGGAGGAACCGCGGGTGGGGGGGAGGCGGCGGCGGGGGGGTTCTGTTGGTGTTGGTCCCGGCGTGAGAGGCGTGTTTCTCGTTGATGTTGGTGATGGTCCAGGACGGGTCGCTGGGGCTCCGGGCCGGGCTGATGGAGAAACCGGGCGTGGTGAGGTTGGAGTTCGAGTCCGTGGAGACCGGGTTGAGGTTGCTCCCCAGGTATTTGTTGTCATAAAGAGGTGGGGGGTTCAGGGTCGGAGAGAGGAGGCCCCCGGGCATGTAGGCCGAGTTGTTGGCGTTGTGGAGCGGAATGAGGCCCGGTCTGGCTGGGATAGGCCCAATAAAACCAGTCTGGACCCCCATCTCTTTGGTCGGGGGCTTCTGGTGCCCATCCCCGCCGCCGCTCTCCTCCAGCGCCTGCTGCAGCTGCTTCTCCAACACTTTGTTCCTGCGCTCCAGCTCGTGCACTTTGGCCAGAAAGCAGCGGAAGCGCAGGTTCAGGGTCTTCAGGACGCTGATGTTGGAGCCCAGGTCGTTGCGCAGCGCCGCGGCCCCTGGGGGCGCGCGGTGCAGAGGGTTCCCCAGGTGCAGGTAGGCGAGGCCCGAGGGCGGAAGAGAGCCCAAGTCCAGCCCGGACAGCCCGTCCGGGCCGAACCCACCGTGGTCCCCCAGGAAGTAGCCCGGCTCCAGGATGGAGTCGCTCCTCATCTGGTGGTGGTGGTGGTGGTGGTGGTGGTGGGGGTACTGCTGCTGCTGCGGGGCCAGGAAGCCGCTCTCCCCCAGGACCGGATTCATGCTCGAATAGGAAAATCTGAAGTGCTCGAAATCCGGCATTAACCCAGACTTCTAGATCGGGTATTCAACGCGAATAATCCGGATTGTAGGCTCGAACCGGAATCAGGACCCCCCCCTCCCCCCTTGTTTTAGAGTCCCCCCTCCGAGACTCTCGCGCTGCGGGCTGGTCCGGTGACGCGGATTAAAAACGGTGCTCCGCGGGCCCCAAAAAATCGAAAGCACCAATAACAATCTCCAATGGAATATTACAGTAAACCGAATAATGAGGATGACACGTTATGAATATAGACACGATGTGGCTCTAAAGCCGCAAACACACCGCGGCTCGCTGCAGCAAAAGGAGATGAGTTTACTTTTTACGCAGGGATCAAATGATGCGCACTATAATAATAAAATGATGTTTATTCTGCCTTAGAATTAAGCGTTTGCGAGATATTTTGCAGCCGTAATAAAAAAAACATGTATATATATATATATATATATATATATATATATATATATATGAGCACCGTACCTGGCCGTGAGAGGAGGACACAGTAACTTTGGCACCCGGCGGGGAGGTGACAGGAGCGGCGTGTCGAGCGGATCCACCAGCGACTGACTGACTGACTGCGGCGTTCAAGGACCGGAGTGTCTGTAGGAGAGGAGCCCGCCCGGGCTGCCGTAAGGACCGGAGTAGAGACGCAGCGGAACATTTAAACCGTCCTGGATCAATCGGATGGAGACTAAAGTGTTTTTAATGCCTTTTAGTTCACTTTAAACAACAACGCATCCTCCCGACGGCACTGTGTCCTGGTCCGGACATGTTTTTAATTAACGTTGCAATAAAAATCTAATTAAAATATAAATCAAAATGATCATATACGAGTTTTAAGTTGATTTAATGGTGTTAAACTAAACTTTAACTTCTTACCTGTCGAACTCAAATGTCGTTTTAATAGTTAAAGTGAGCTTTGCCTTCCTATTGTCCATATTGTCCTGGACCATAACTTATTAACGATATTAACTTGTTCCAGGGTCACCAAAGTTACCATCAATGCTGTGCACACATCCGGGACAGTTCAGTCCTTTCACAATAAGACATCACGCTTCAACAACTCCAAACTATGCAATAAAAGCTGCTTAATTTCCATTTGAATGCATGTTATTTTATAATATTTGTTTTATAATACTCTCTCTTGCAAAACACCAGCTGATGCATGGAACATAAGAGTTATATTACTACTAAAAACATTGTTAAAGCAAAAGTGATTTTTTTTTGGGGGGGGGGGGGGGGGTCATGTCTATATTTGATTTAAATTCACTACAGACACTCGACAAATTAAATAAATAAATAATTTAAATAAAATATATTTTTTTAGGACATTTTTGGAACTTGGTACATGACACAATCTGTGTAGTAAAAAAATAAAAATATTTCCTCACTAATATAGGCTACACTTTGAAATGCAGTTGCCTCAGTTTAAGCGTGTACCTTATATAGACTGTTCATAGGTAAATATAATGACAGCTTCCCTTATATTTCTTCCTTTAAATCTGCTTTCTATTTTATTCATCTATTCGTATTCTATTCTAACTTTGAATATCAGTCCATCATGTTTCCGCATGTCTGATGGGGAGAAAGAGTGAAGTGAATTAAGTGGAGAGAGACGAATGATGGATGCAACGTTATCAAGAGAGAACAATAATGTAATTATTACAAATTAACTTTATATTCTGCACAAAACCTAATTTAACAGCTCCGGGGTGAATGTGTTTGAATATTTGACTAAAATACAGACAAAAGAAAGAAAAAGTTTAATATAAAAAACCTATTAAATAGATTATTTCCAGTACAAACGACATCATCGCCTTTCCACAAACTAGAGGACTTTATTATCATGTGTAGCGCAACCAGACAGTTCAGTTCAATAAGGTTCAGTGATATATATATAAAAAAGAAAAAGGTATTCTAATCACTATTTGTGATCGGTTGGACGTAGCGGTTCGCCGTGGAGGCTGATGGACGGCGGGCGGCGTCCAGTTCCAGGTGAAGGGCGAGCGGGGGTCGAGGGAAGGAAGCGGCGCTTCACTCCTTGGAGCACATGTGCAGGACGAGGTCGCACACGCGGTGGCTGTAGGCGAACTCGTTGTCGTACCTGCGGGAGAATATACGAGATATTTATGAACGGGGGGGGGACGCAAGAGAAATATGTATATATATTTATTTTAAAAAAGGCTTTAAAATGTTTTTTTCAGTGCAGGAATGTGCGTGTTTTAAGGAATGGAAATAAATGCTTTTAAGTGTTTCAGGAAATGAACTTTAACGAAGAAGCAGTGACGCGTCTTTAATAAATGTTGAGTTTATTATAATTAACTTAATTGGATAATTGGAAATTCACTTCCATCCTCCGTTGCTCATCATATGAAGAATATTTTATTACATATTTGTCAAATTAATGTTTAAAAAAGTGACCTAGTGTCACAGCAATGGACGCGAACCCTCATTTGTTGTGTTGTGTATCATGAACATAGTTATCTTTGTTTCCTAAAGGACACAGAAGTCCAATGAGGACTTCCTTTGGGCCCTTCGTGCTCTCTGACCCGCTCACCATGAAACCAGCTTCACGAAGTGCTCGTTGAGGGCGATGCCGGCGCCGGCGTCGAAGATGGAGGAGCGAGTGTCGCCGTTGAAGTCTGTGGACACGACCTGAGCGGAAAGAGAGAGAGAGGAACGGGTCAGGAAACCGGCTGCAGTTGGAACACCTGCAGGCGCGTGTGCTGCCCTCTAGTGGCTCACACGCGGCCCTACGCCCTCTCTGGTGCCTTCACACAGGTGTAATATTACACACCTGGTCCTCCGTGTAGCCCAGGATTCCCTTCATGGGTCCGTCGGCGGCGGCCTTGATCACCTTCTTGATGTCGTCGTACTTGGCCTGAAGGACGACATGTTTGAAGTCAAACGAGGATTTACGTGTCACGGGGCGATGAAACTGAAAGGTCAGGGGTCAAACCGATGAAGCTTCAGGGTTACGTGTCATTAAGGTGAAGAGATACTCACGGGCTTCTCCAGGCGGACCGTCAGGTCAACCACGGACACGTTGGGGGTCGGCACGCGGAAAGCCATGCCGGTCAGTTTGCTGGAGGAGGAAGAGGAAGAGGAAGAGGAAGAGGAAGAGGAAGGAGAAGGAGAAGGAGAAGGAGAGGAAGAGGCAGAGGAAGGAGAAGGAGAAGGAGAGGGAGAGGAAGAGGAAGGGGAAGGGGAAGGAGGAGAGGAAGAGGAAGAGGAGAGAAAGGAGAAGGAGAAGGAGAGGAAGAGGAAGAGGAAGAGGAGAGGAAGGAGAAGGAGAGGAAGGGGAAGGGGAAGGGGAAGGGGAAGGGGAAGGAGGAGAGGAAGAGGAAGAGGAGAGAAAGGAGAAGGAGAGGAAGAGGAAGGAGAGGAAGAGGAAGAGGAAGGAGAGGAAGTGGAAGAGGAAGAGGAGAGGAAGGAGGAAGAGGAAGAGGCAGAGGAAGGAGAAGGAGAGGAAGAGGAAGAGGAGAGGAAGGAGAAGGAGAGGAAGAGGAAGAGGAAGGAGAAGGAGAAGGAGAGGAAGAGGAAGAGGAGAGGAAGAGGAGAGGAAGGAGAAGGAGAAGGAGAGGAAGAGGAAGAGGCAGAGGAAGAGGAAGGGGAAGGAGAAGGAGAAGGAGAGGAAGAGGAAGAGGAAGAGGAAGAGGAGAGGAAGAGGAAGGAGAAGGAGAAGGAGAAGGAGAAGAAGAAGAAGAAGAGAGTCAGAAGCGTCCCTTTAAACCTTGTGTTCCAGAGCTTGTTTCTTTTAAATAAGTCATTCAGCTTCTTCGTTGTATTCATGAATGGATGCTTCGCTGTACTTTTTTGGGGGGAGGGGAGGCGGGGGCCTAACGTTCACACCACGTACCCGTTGAGCTCGGGGACGACCTTGCCCACGGCCTTGGCGGCGCCGGTGGAGGCGGGGATGATGTTCTGGAGGCGCCGCGTCCGTCCCTCCACAGCTTGCCGGAGGGTCCGTCCACGGTCTTCTGGGTGGCGGTGATGGCGTGGACGGTGCTCTGGGGGGGGGGGGGGGGGGGGGGGGGGGGGGGGGGGGGGGGGGGGGGGGGGGGGGGGGGGGTACATTAGATACATCCTTTGTGGGTCGAAAGGAGATCCTTGAGGGTTAAATATTGTGTGTGTTTCCTTTCTACTCTTTTTATTGTGTGTCTCTATCTAGTTTTATTGTAGTTTTCTTTGAAATAAAATACATTTTATTGTATTTTATTTGCCCTGTGCATGTGGTTTGTTTCTTAGTTTTTGTGTTAAATAATACAATATAATAAGAAATAAATGCGGTATTTTATTTGCAGAAAGCTGGTCTGATCCGTTTGGTTCTTCTTCAACACTACGTATGAATAAATATAATTAAATAAAATAAAGTTTCAAATAAATAAAACATTTGCTTTTAATAAATGCAGAAAATAAGTTTTTTTTTTCTTGGGTTTTAGGGCTTTTTGTGAAGATAAAAATGATAAATATATAATAAATAAATATAATCTATCTCATAGTAAACAAATCTGTGACCATTTGACTACAAAGTAAAGGAGCTCTTCACCATGAGGCCCTCCACGATGCCGAAGTTGTCGTTGATGACCTTGGCGATGGGCGCCAGGCAGTTGGTGGTGCAGGAGGCGTTGCTACGGAGACGGAGACCAGTCACAACCAGCACAGAAAGGCATTCCAGATGTTCTCCCGACGCCCGACTCACCTCACGACCTTCATGGAGTTGTCGTACTTCTCGTGGTTGACGCCCATGACGAACATGGGGGCGTCGGCGCTGGGGGCGGAGATCACCACCCTCTTGGCTCCGCCCTTCAGGTGAGCCTGGTTGACGGACACGCGAGAGGGGCCAATGAGGTGGTTTCGGGGGGAAAACTCAGCTCGATTTTTAAAATGAAGACGGCTTTAAATCTTTAAAGCTGAAACTGTTTACTAGGAACTCACGGAGGCTTTCTCGATGGTGGTGAACACACCGGTGGACTCCACGACGTAGTCGGCGCCGGCGTCGCTCCACTTGATGTTGGCGGGGTCCTTCCTGTCGGGGGCATCAGAGAGGTTTTAAACTGATGTAAAAAAAGATGTGACTGTAATAATTATATATTAGTGGGCGTACTCGTGGAAGACCGTGATGTGCATGCCGCCGATGACCAGCTTTGCCGTCCTCGGCCTTCACCTCTCCGTGCTTCCACACGCCGTGGGTGGAGTCGTACTTGAACATGTAGACCTGCAAAGACGACGGGGGGAAGATGGGAAGCAGAAGCTCTGGATGAATTTTGGAAATCTTTTTTTTCTTCTTCTTCTCTCAGAAGAAACGAGGTGACAAACAGGAAGTCCTCTCACCATGTATTCCAGGTCGATGAAGGGGTCGTTGATGGCCACCACCTCCACTTTGCCCCCTGCGCCGGCGGCTCGGGTCACCAGACGGCCGATACGTCCGAATCTGAAGCGCAGGGGGAGGAGAAGAGGCGCTTGAGACGTGGACAAAAGACGTCTCTTTGTATCGTTTCATAGAAGCGACGGCTTCACCTCCCCTCTCCGACCAGCAGGCGGCACTGTGAGCCAAACTAAGAAGGGAGGCGCGGCGGAGGGGGGGACGGCAGGGGGACGGTAACCCTTCACTGAAGATAGCAATGGCCGGCAGCTGAGAGACTAAATATGGCGGCCGTCACGGGGGTCACGGGGGTCACGGGGGTCACAGGGGTCACGGGGGTCATTTAAAAGTGCTGCTGTTGTAGTCTCGGGACAGTTTGACAATCACTGCATGCCCAAATAAGAGCCCCCCTCTATCTGAAGGAGAAGGTCAGGGGTCAACCAGGACGTTAAAATGTCCTTGAGGATTCATTCTGACATGTGTTCGCTTTATAAGACGATACAACACTCCTTGAAATGGTTTTCAGTAGAACCTTATGGGTGGGTTCTGTGGATCCATTGTGTTATAGAAACCTGGGTGAGCTCTAGAAGAAAGCTTTGGGATATGAAAAGGGGTTATCGGTAGAACGCCCTGGTTCGGTTCTTGTAGCAAGCTTAGAAAGTGGAAAGGTTCTGGATAGAACCTCTCAGAGGGTTCTGGGTGGAACCATTACACCATTACACCTGAGATGAGTCCGCTAAAGAACCTCTCATAGAGGGTTCTTGGTGGAACCATTACACCTGAGATGAGTCCTCTATAGAACCTCTCACAGAGGGTTCTGGATAAAACCATTACACCTGAGATGAGTCCTCTATAGAACCTCTCACAGAGGGTTCTGGATAAAACCATTACACCTGAGATGAGTTCTCAATAGAACCTTTCATAGAGGGTTCCGGGTGGAACGATAACACCAGAGATGAGTCCTCTATAGAACCTCTCATAGAGGGTTCTGTGTGGAACCATTACACCTGAGATGAGTCCTCTATAGAACTTCTCATAGAGGGTTCTGTAGAACCTCTCATAGAGGGTTCTGTGTGGAACCATTACACCAGAGAGGAGTCTCTATAGAACCTCTCATAGAGGGTTCTTGGTGGAACCATAATACCTGAGATGAGTCCTCTATAGAACCTCTCATAGAGGGTTCTGTGTGGAACCATTACACCTGAGATGAGTCCTCTATAGAACCTCTCATAGAGGGTTATGTAGAACCTCTCATAGAGGGTTCTGTGTGGAACCATTACACCAGAGAGGAGTCTCTATAGAACCTCTCATAGAGGGTTCTTGGTGGAACCATTATACCTGAGATGAGTCCTCTATAGAACCTCTCATAGAGGGTTCTTGGTGGAACCATTACACCTGAGATGAGTCCTCTATAGAACCTCTCATAGAGGGTTCTGTGTGGAACCATTACACCTGAGATGAGTCCTCTATAGAACCTCTCACAGAGGGTTCTGTGTGGAACCATTACACCAGAGATGAGCCCTTTATAGAACCTCTCATAGAGGGTTCTGTGTGGAACCATTACACCAGAGATGAGTCCTCTATAGAACCTCTCATAGAGGGTTCTGTGTGGAACCATTACACCTGAGATGAGTCCTCTATAGAACCTCTCACAGAGGGTTCTGTGTGGAACCATTACACCAGAGATGAGCCCTTTATAGAACCTCTCATAGAGGGTTCTGTGTGGAACCATTACACCTGAGATGAGTCCTCTATAGAACCTCTCATAGAGGGTTCTGTGTGGAACCATTACACCAGAGATGAGTCCTCTATAGAACCTCTCACAGAGGGTTCTGTGTGGAACCATTACACCAGAGATGAGTCCTCTATAGAACCTCTCACAGAGGGTTCTGCGTGTCAGCGCACGTTAGAGTCTCGCTCGGTTCCACCAAACAGCCAGAAGGCCCGAATGGAGCCCGTCTTCTGTTCCCGAGGCTCAGTGTCGGATAAGTTAAAGGTTAGAGGGTTAAAAATAGACAAAGAGGAGAATAAAAGGAATGCGACAGCTGAGGAGAGGAGTGATACGGAGGGAGAGGAGATTGGGGGGGGGGGGGGGGGGGGGGGGGGGGGGTGTTGAGGAACCGTGAGACCAGCGGACTAAAAATAACCAGAGAATAGGCGGGTCCTGTCCGGAGTCAGGCCCCGCCCCCCAAACCGCATTTTTGAGATAGAAAAGAGCCTCGATAATAAACAAGAGTTTTTCAGGAATATTGTCGGATAATCAAAGTTTTTGCATTTTTTAAATTATATTATTTTACGTTCATTTGTGATAAAAAATGTATTCATTGGGCGCATTGTAGTTCAGTGACGCTTTACATTCATGCAATTTAGTTAATTTAATGCATTTGATGTAACTTTTAAGGCTTGAAGGCTGCACTGTTATGTAGAGATGCAACTAACTAATGTTTTGTATTAATTGGACTTTTTAACGCTCACGATGGAAGTGATTTAGGAAATGGAGGCTGCAGTCCACCAAGAGGGGGGCGGGGCTCTATTTTTTCTTCCGGAGATTTTTACGTTTCGCCACGATTTTATTTATAATGTCACGAACGAAGGAAAAGAGTTTTCAGAAATGTCCTAAAGCTAAATTATTCTTAAAAAATAATCAGCACGTGAATCAATTAAAAACAAAATCATCATTACATGATGCGTACAGTATTAAATCCTCAAAGTCACATTTTGTATTTATTTTGGAGCAAATTGGCAATAAAATCCCGTCTAATAATAATAATAATAATAATGCATTTAATTTATACAGCGCTTTTCAAGGTACTCAAAGACACTTTACATAACATATTTAAAACATCCTAAAAGCTATACAATAAAAACAGTAAGAACATTAAATAAAGCAGTTCTGAACAACGACAAATAAAACCCCTTTAAAGTTTCCCAGTGCATCACAGACTGATTCCTGCAGTAATTATGAACGCTTTGGTCCTGAAGGTGGAAAATGAACTTAAATCTGAATTAGATCATTATTAAAAGAAGCAAACTCACCCGTTGATTCCAATCTTCACCATTTTGTCTGATATGTTCTAGTCCTCACTGGAAAAGAGACGCGAGACACGTTCAATGCACATTTAATCATCGTTAGAAGATGCAAAAAGAAAGAAAGAAATTTACAATCGTCCCAAACTTTAATTAAAAATGGCATAAACACTTTAGAAATACTGAATTTTGAACAGAAATTCACTTTTTAAAGCTGCGTACAAGTTGCAAAAGCAGATTTTTTTTTCTACAGTTTGTTGCATAAAAAACTAAACTAGAGTTAATAGTCTGAAAACGAGTTGGTTCATAAAGTACCGTTTGTGAAGGCACGTTCAGTCTGTCTGTCCTCGGCGGGGGAGAAGTGAGAGCGGGGGTCGAGCTCGAGGACTCAGAGCCATATATTACCACCCCCCCCCCTCCGCCCCCCAGAATGTCAAGGTCGCGTGGAGCTGCCTGTCAATCCCTGGAGTCACAAGGTTTACAGCAGAGTCTTTTTACACCAGAAGAAAGGCGATACAAAAGAAATAAACTCAAGTAAAACATTCGACTTGTGTGTGCGACTCATAATGGACTTTTTATTTACTTATTTCTCCTATGAAATGCAAAAACATTCATAAAAGAAAAGTAGTTCCAGGGGATAAACAATGTGGTTGCTTTAAAAAGAAAAGTGATATTCAACACGTTCCTCCCACAAACTCCGACTAAATTAAAATCATAAATAATCTCACACACATATTTTCTTTTAGCATATCTTAGCATCCCCCCCCCCCCCGGTCACATGACGCTCGCTGCTACGTGAACCACTGCATGCGAAGAGGAAGGAGGTGGAGAGGAAGAGGACCCGGCAGGTTCACTCTTTCAGTTCAGGGGGAGGGGAGGAGTTTAGGAGTCATGCTAACATGCTAGCATTTTCTATTTAAATGAAAAATCCAATATATTGCCAAGAATACATTCTGCACGAATTTGGTTGAAAACCGTATTACAACATAATTTCCCAGACAATTCATTTTTGAAGTTCGTTAAATCCCCAGAATTAGCCGTCGCCATCTTGGATTTTGGCCGTCGCCATCTTGTTTTTTTTGCAACCAGAAGTGGACAACTGAACCCTTGAAAAGACATTTTTATGCGACCGACATGTTACGTGAAGACACGTTGTGAAAGAATTGAAGTTGAAAGACGAAAACACGGACAAGTAGAGTCATTTATATAGACTTCTATACAACCAGAGGAGTCGCCCCCTGGTGGTCAGGAGAGGAGAATGCAGCTTTAACACATGAAGCATAGACTTCTATACAACCAGAGGAGTCGCCCCCTGGTGGTCAGGACAGAGAATGCAGCTTTAACCCATGAAGCATAGACTTCTATACAACCAGAGGAGTCGCCCCCTGGTGGTCAGGAGAGAGAATGCAGCTTTAACACATGAAGCGTAGACTTCTATACAACCAGAGGAGTCGCCCCCTGGTGGTCAGGAGAGAGAATGCAGCTTTAATACACGAAGCATAGACTTCTATACAACCAGAGGAGCCGCCCCCTGGTGGTCAGGAGAGAGAATGCAGCTTTAACACATGAAGCATAGACTTCTATACAACCAGAGGAGCCGCCCCCTGGTGGTCAGGAGAGAGAATGCAGCTTTAAGACGCTTCACAACATCCATCTACAAAAACTAATTCATAAACAATCTGGATATTTATTTTTATTTAAACAAAACCAAACAAAGACAAAATGTCGTTAAGCGTCTGTTGATTGAGAACCGTCTCTCTGAAATCTGCTCCTATCAAAGTCGAATGAGGGATTAAATCTAAACAGTTTCGAGAAGAACGTGGACCCAGAGTTACGTAACACGAAGTCATGCGTGGGATCCGAACCCGAGCGCTCGCGATGCTCGTTTGGCCGACGAAAATACAGTTCTTTAAGTCAGCCGGTGCAGGTTGAAGTAAAGGTCAGCCTATAAATAAGGCGCCCGACCTTCTCGTGCACCGAGCCCGAGCTCCCTACGCCGGGACTCAATATGTCAAAGGGTGTGTCCTTTGGCGGGGCGCTCCATCGTTCGGGAGGTCAAAGGTCAAAGGTCGGGGAACGTCTCTGGAAAAAATAGGACCTTCTCTCTGCAGTTGAGCTAAAACTACGGAAGCCCTGATAGGGCGAAAAAAACAACAATAATATGGTGATTCATATTCTAGATAGTTTTTCTCTCCCGTGTTCATGAATTTATGAACAGTTGAAAAAAAAAAAAAGGCTCTGATTTTATCCGTGAAAACTGTTAAAAATAAATAAGTAAAAAAGGTAAATACCTCTAAAAGCATTTGTGTTTTCTTCCAGGTGAGTTTTAATTCCTCAAGGTGCAGCAGATATTGTGCGTCAGCGAGTTACGTAACATTAACACTCACCTGGAGGAAAACATGAATACCTTTACTTTCATTTAGCGGAGCACTTCTGCCCTGAAATGAGGATTACAACAACAAGAAGCTGCCATTTTTATTTCACCTGTTTCACAATTATCTCTTTGTTTAAAGGAACTTAAAGAAATATCCTGGGAAAAGAAATCCTAATACCTGCTAATACCAAATTAATACCTGTGCTTAAGTCCACAATTTAGATCAAACTTGTTTTTTCTCACTTTTTAAAGGGTTATTATGTGACACTTTTTTTATTCTGGCGTTGAGCGTCACACTCGAACACATCGGCCATTTACGTATTTTTTTAAGTTCAGAAGTCACATGACCTTCTGATTCTGATTGGCACGTGTCACCTCGAGGGCTTCCACCTGACACAGGAATGACCTTTCATGCTAACTTAAAACTCGAAAAGGAAAATAAATGGTTGTTTCACTCGACTTTATAGTGAAGATAGAGAAGCAGCAGGTGTCCTCCCTACCTGGAGGATGAAGAGAGAAGAAGAGTTGAAGGAAAGGTCGGAAGAAGACAAAAAGGAGATGAACAGATTAAAGATGCCTTCGGTCTAGTTGAAGAGGTTTACTTCACCACTTCTCTCTCTCTCTCTCTCTCCCTGCTATGTGGCGCCCTCTAGTGAAAACATCAGGAGACGAACCACCGGCACAGTCTGAGCATCTCGGCTTTGTTGTTGATGAGCCTCTTCATGTTGTTGTTTTGTGTCTCTTTGTCGTTGTGTTGATCTCTTTTTAGTCTTGTTGTGTCTCTTTGTTGCCATGTTATGCTTCTTTGAGATGGTTTTGCGTCTCTTTGTGGTTGTTTTGTGTCTCTTTGTGGATGTTTACCTCTTTTCACGGTTGTTGTTTGTCCCTTTGTGTCTCTCGGTCAGTGTTTTGGTCTATCTGCAGTCTTGTTGTGTCTCTTTGTGGTTGTTTTAACCCTTTTCGTAGTCGTTGTAAGTCTCTTTGTGTCTCTTTACAGCTGCTTTGCTTCTCTCTGTAGTCATGTTATGTCTCTTTGTCGTCATTTTGAGTCATTTATTAGTCTCTTTGTGGTTGTTTAACCTGTTCATAGTCATTGTTAGTCTCTTTGTGGTCGTTTTGTGTCTCTTTGTGGTCGTTTAACCTGTTCGTAGTCATTATTAGTCTCTTTGTGGTCGTTTAACCTGTTTGTAGTCATTATTAGTCTCTTTGTGGTCGTTTAACCTGTTCTTAGTCATTGTTAGTCTCTTTGTGGTCGTTTAACCTGTTCGTAGTCATTGTTAGTCTCTTTGTGGTCGTTTTGTGTCTCTTTGTGGTCGTTTAACCTGTTCATAGTCATTATTAGTCTCTTTGTGGTCGTTTTGTTTCTCTTTGTGGTCGTTTAACCTGTTCGTAGTCATTGTTAGTCTCTTTGTGGTCGTTTCATGTCTCTTTGTGTTTGTTTAACCTTTTCGTAGTCATTGTTAGTCTCTTTGTGGTCGTTTCATGTCTCTTTGTGGTCGTTTAACCTGTTCGTAGTCATTGTTAGTCTCTGTTCGTAGTCATTGTTAGTCTCTTTGTGGTCGTTTCATGTCTCTTTGTGGTTGTTTAACCTGTTCGTAGTCATTGTTAGTCTCTTTGTGGTCGTTTTGTTTCTCTTTGTGGTCGTTTAACCTGTTTTTAGTCATTGTTAGTCTCTATGTGGTCGTTTTATGTCTCTTTGTGGTCGTTTGACCTGTTCGTAGTCATTGTTAGTCTCTTTGTGGTCGTTTCATGTCTCTTTGTGGTCGTTTAACCTGTTCGTAGTCATTGTTAGTCTCTGTTCGTAGTCATTGTTAGTCTCTTTGTGGTCGTTTAACCTGTTCGTAGTCATTGTTAGTCTCTTTGTGGTCGTTTTGTTTCTCTTTGTGGTCGTTTAACCTGTTCGTAGTCATTGTTAGTCTCTATGTGGTCGTTTTATGTCTCTTTGTGGTCGTTTGACCTGTTCGTAGTCATTGTTAGTCTCTTTGTGGTTGTTTTTATGTTTCTTTGTGGTCGTTTGACCTGTTCGTAGTCATTGTTAGTCTCTTTGTGGTCGTTTTTATGTTTCTTTGTGGTCGTTTGACCTGTTCGTAGTCATTGTTAGTCTCTTTGTGGTCGTTTTATGTTTCTTTGTGGTCGTTTGACCTGTTCGTAGTCATTGTTAGTCTCTTTGTGGTCGTTTTATGTTTCTTTGTGGTCGTTTGACCTGTTCGTAGTCATTGTTAGTCTCTTTGTGGTCGTTTTATGTTTCTTTGTGGTCGTTTGACCTGTTCGTAGTCATTGTTAGTCTCTTTGTGGTCGTTTTGTTTCTCTTTGTGGTTGTTTAACCTGTTCGTAGTCATTGTTAGTCTCTTTGTGGTCGTTTTGTTTCTCTTTGTGGTTGTTTAACCTGTTCGTAGTCATTGTTAGTCTCTTTGTGGTCGTTTTATGTTTCTTTGTGGTCGTTTAACCTGTTCGTAGTCATTGTTAGTAGGAGATTGCAGGTCGGCTGACGTTATGATTTCACTCCTGCTGTTGAGTCTGGAACAAAAGAATGAATGAAGGTTTGTGATGACGTCATTAAACGAAGACCCGCGTCGACCTCACAGGGCGCCGTTTAAACCCCGCCTCCTCCTCGCAGGATGAGACCGATCCGTCTGCATCCGACCGGCCTCGTCTGCTCCGCTGGCAGGCGCAGAGGGCGTCGTCCTTGTCTCGTCCTCTGTCACAGGAAGGGGGGGGGGGGGGGGCGCCGACAGAGAGCATGCTGGGAGAACTGGCAGGAAACCAGGTGAGGAGAGGTGAATGAGATGCTGCCGAGGTTTCATTCACCGGCTTGTTTGTGTGTTGGAATCGGAGTGAAAGTTTAAAAAAAAAAACAACAACACAAGAAGAATATTTAAAAAAAATTAATTAATAAAATAAATACGTTATTATTGTTTTATCTTATTTTTATAAAATGTTGAAAAAACAGGAACATTTTCTTCTAATTTTCTCATAATTTCGTTCCCCTTTTGTTCAAATTTGTCTTCCCGAAGACACTTTTTTAAGTTTACGTTAACGAGGTTATAAACCAATTAAAATATAACTAAGCCGAGGATGACGTCAAAAAGGAAAGTGAAGTACTTTTGTCTGTCTGGATTTTCAATATAATAAATCTCCCAGAAATGTTTCTCACACTCAGACCCCTGAAAATCAAGGTGTGCATTAACCTCCAGTAACGAGAACGCACAACAGACACACACCTGCTTATGAATGAGCGCTCCGGTATTTAACTGTGTGTGCAAATAGCAATTTAGCTGAAGAGATTCAAATTTAGATAATTTGAGTAGCCAATTAAAAATGAAGCAGATGAACAGCTGCTCAACGAGAACCAAGTAAAAAAAAAAAAAAAAAGGGACTTTGATGTTTGCTTGAAACGGACCATCAGTTAAGTGGGAGAAAAATAATCCCAAAAGTTATTTTTCAGAGTTTAAGAAAACTCTGGCTATATTAAAAATAAATGACATTATTTTGGGTATTTTGAGCTATGTTGCTTCAGTGTCACGCCTTCTTTCAGACTAGTGGAAAGAAAACATCCACTAAATACTTCTTTTTTTTTTGTGGCAAATCAGAAACCGACCTCACGTCCCGCAGATGACATTTCTGAGTTGTCCCACTCTGCCCAGAGGCAGTGAACGCAACCCCTCGGGAGCCGTTTGTTTGGCTTCCAGAAGCCGGCCGTGAGACCTAAATGCGGCTTCGGGTCCTTTTCACGGCAGCGGGGAGTCGAGCCGCCGGGCCGGCGAGCGGAAAACAAAGAGCATCGATTCTGGTTGTCCAGTGTGAGATCAATAGGCATGGCATTTACTGTGTGTGTGTGTGTGTGTGGGTGTGTGTGTGTATGGGTGTGTGTGTGTGGGTGTGTGTGTGTGGGTGTGTGTGTGTGGACGTCAACATTCATGTCAAGTCAAGTTAAGACTTTTGTGGAGAAATTGTCAATTAGCAAATTAATTATTTTGACTTCACAAGTTTTTGTGAAGTCATAAAGATTTATTTAGTCGATTGGTCAATTAAAATGTTAAATGTTCATGTTAAATGACTATTTTCCAAGAGATTCATGAGCATATGTCTGGTTTTGATCTTTTCTTAAACCGAACCAAGTATTTAATGATCACGTCTTAAACCTAAAGTATTTTACAATCTTTTCCTTAATCTAACCAAGTATTTTACGATTTCTTTTAAAAACCTGAAGTATTATACAATCTTTTATTAAACCTAACAAAGTATTTCACAATAATTTCTAAAACCTGAAGTATTTTACGATCTTTTATTAAACCTAACAAAGGATTTAACAATACTAATGGTATTTGAGAAAGAAGCCCCGTGTACGTCTCTAATAAACACAAACGTAGATATCTCGTACAGATTCATCGTGTGCGTCGTCATGGTGATGTCACGGTGATGTCACGGTGATGTCACGGTGATGTCACGGAGTACTGACACACCCTCAAAGTACACGTCACTGCAAACTTTGACGTCATACGTTGTCGTTATTATGTTGTTATTATTATGATGTCGTTATTATTATGTTGTCGTTATTATTATGTTGTCGTTATTATGTTGTTGTTATTATTATGTTGACACAACTGTAACACGGAGTTCGTACTGAATGACGTAATGTTGCGTAAGAGGAAACCCTGAGTGAGGAAGAGGAGTTACTCTTCTCCAGGCTGCCGAGGACCAGATTACCCAGCTGCCTTCACCTCGTCCTGACCCGGCAGCCACGCACGCACACAGAGACACAGACACACACACAGACAGACACACACACAGACACACACACAGACACAGACACACGCACAGACACACACACACAGACACAGACACACGCACAGACACAGACACAGACAGATACACACAGACACACGCACACACAGACACAGACACAGACACACAGACACAGACACACAGACACAGACACACAGACACACACACAGACACACACACACAGACAGACACAGAGACACAGAGACACAGACACACAGACACACACACACAGACACACACACAGACACAGACACAGACACACAGACACACAGACACACAAACACACACAGACACACAGACACAGACACAGAGACACACACACAGACACAGACACACACAGACACAGACACAGACACAGACACAGACACACAGAGACACAGACACACAGACACAGACACACACACACACACACAGAGACACAGACACACACACACACACAGACACACAGACACACACACAGACACACAGACACAGACACACACACACACAGTTACTCCTGAGGACGCTGAACACCACCTTTCCCTGAACACTCCCTCCAGCTGAAGCTAATCCTAAAGCTAACTTCAAAGCCTGCAGATGAGAGCCGGGGGTTTGATACCTTTTGATGTCCGTCTGCGATTATTCACAGCAAAAAAATGATCCAGAAGAAAGAGAGGAAAACAACATTTAAATGAATAATAGGGAATTCATTTCATGTGGTAAAAACACAATTTTGTTATTACGGTATATATATTTATGTTTTTTAGGCGTAGTTATTTTCTCAAACATTCATCGCCTTATTATATGTTTTCCTTTTCTCCTTTTTTTTTTTAACGTATTTGAAGTTTAATGCACTCAGAGTTGTTTTTAAGGTAAGCGTATTATAATTATAATTATAATCGTACTGTAGCTACAAAACGGAGCAAGTCGTAACGTATTGTAACATAAAAGTAAACCCGAGGCTCATTTCTCCCCTTTTATGAAACCTGACCCTTTGTGTTATATTTGTTTTCACCACTAGATGGCAGCACCCTGCCTCTTTATTCTATTAGCATGTGACGCCGTGACCAACATCATTATTCATTTGGAGTTCTCTCTCTTTTAGCTCTTCTTTTGGTCTCCACCAACTCCTGATTTAAATATCAACACTGAGGGACCTTCTTACGTAACGTTTCACCAGTCAACCCTTTAATTAGAGTTTCACACAGGACACGGACATCGGCCTCCTGGGTTAAAGTCCTCAGTTTAATCCATCCACCACCTTTTAGCACCCTTTATCACCCTTATCACACGTCTTTATACCGCGTTACCTTCTCCATCAAAATATACTCAAACATGTAAACACGGCTGCCGTACCTCAGTCCTATGAAGGTGAATGACTGGTAGCGTTTCCTCACACTTTCTATCCTTGTGAGGACATCCGGCCTGCAGGAGCAAGAGAAGACACCAACACAGAGGTCCACTTCTCACGTGGATTTCTATCCTTGTGAGGACATCCGGCCTGCAGGAGCAAGAGAAGACACCAACACAGAGGTCCACTTCTCACGTGGATTTCTATCCTTGTGAGGACATCCGGCCTGCAGGAGCAAGAGAAGACACCAACACAGAGGTCCACTTCTCACGTGGATTTCTATCCTTGTGAGGACATCCGGCCTGCAGGAGCAAGAGAAGACACCAACACAGAGGTCCACTTCTCACGTGGATTTCTATCCTTGTGAGGACATCCGGCCTGCAGGAGCAAGAGAAGACACCAACACAGAGGTCCACTTCTCACGTGGATTTCTATCCTTGTGAGGACATCCGGCCTGCAGGAGCAAGAGAAGACACCAACACAGAGGTCCACTTCTCACTCTTCACGTGGATTTTGCTGTTCCAAGTAAAAACCTGTCTTCAACACACAACCAACCAGCTGGACAATAGGGATTCATGCATTCACACACACACACACACACACACACACACACACACACACACACACACACACAGCTATAAATAGTGAGCGACGTCTTTGTCTTCAAATGAAGATACGTAACATTTCTCCTTCTTGTCAGCTCTCTCTATTTTTCCAGCTTCTTTCTCATCTCTCTCTCTCCCTCTCTCACCTTACCTCACCCACCTCTCCTCCTCTCCTCCTTCCTGCCTTTCCTTTCCTCTCGTCTCTCTCAGCCAGAATACTAATAAACCTCCTCCTCCCCGCCGTCTTCCCTTTCTCTCTCTCCATCTCAATTATTTTTTATTTCATTCCTACAGAAGCTCATATTTCCCATAAATGTTCTCAGTGCGAACTTGTTGTCCTCGTCTCTCAACGTGACTTTACCCTCTTCCTCCCTTCCTCTTCATCCCTCCATCCTCTTCATCCCTCCATCCCGTCACTCTCTCGGGCAAGTTGTATTTGCATCCACGCTTGCTTGGGTTTTTACCTTCTCAATCCACTACTTCCTTCTTCCCTTTTATTCTGTCCTCCATACAGACACACTACTTCAGTCATATAAGCTCCCCATTTCTTCCCCAAACACAACATTAAATGACTAAATTAAAAATCTACATTTTTGTTGTTGTCATCGGAGGTAACAGCTGTGAATGTTCTCGGAGAGGTCGCATCTCTGACGCATCTCTGATGCATCACCGTGCCATTGTGTTGTCATGGTGATACCCGTCGGTGAATTTATTTAGTGTGTTTGCAGACTCACCACATGACGTTCCATCTATTTGAACCAAAATCAGGCGGCCAACTCCGGGTCTGAAAAGAGAAGACCATCAAAGGGACATGCATTCTCTCTCCTGACCACCAGGGGCCGACTCCTCCGGTTGTATAGAAGTCTATGCTTCATGTGTTAAAGCTGCATTCTCTCTCCTGACCACCAGGGGCCGACTCCTCCGGTTGTATAGAAGTCTATGCTTCATGTGTTAAAGCTGCATTCTCTCTCCTGACCACCAGGGGCCGACTCCTCCGGTTGTATAGAAGTCTATGCTTCATGTGTTAAAGCTGCATTCTCTCTCCTGACCACCAGGGGGCGACTCCTCCGGTTGTATAGAAGTCTATGCTTCATGTGTTAAAGCTGCATTCTCTCTCCTGACCACCAGGGGGCGACTCCTCCGGTTGTATAGAAGTCTATGCTTCATGTGTTAAAGCTGCATTCTCTCTCCTGACCACCAGGGGCCGACTCCTCCGGTTGTATAGAAGTCTATGCTTCATGTGTTAAAGCTGCATTCTCTCTCCTGACCACCAGGGGGCGACTCCTCCGGTTGTATAGAAGTCTATGCTTCATGTGTTAAAGCTGCATTCTCTCTCCTGACCACCAGGGGGCGACTCCTCCGGTTGTATAGAAGTCTATGCTTCATGTGTTAAAGCTGCATTCTCTCTCCTGACCACCAGGGGGTGACTCCTCTGGTTGTATAGAAGTCTATATAAATGACTCTACTTCTCTTGATTTATTCCCTCAGTAAACATTGTAAACATTAGTTTTTGGTCTCAATCTCTAGTTTCAAGTCTTCTTCAATACAGCGTGATGTTCATTTAGTAAATTATGGTCATTTAGAGTCAAACAGACCATAAAGCAGGGTATGCTTTAGGGCGGGGCTACAAGGTGATTGACAGGTCACTAACACGTCGTCGTCCGTTTTTTCTTCTTCCAACTTTAATCATTTCAAAGTGTTTTCCCTTCATGGAAGTTAATTGTAACACTTAAAATGTCTCATTCAGTGTCTC
>NC_046976.1:19645580-19663080 GCF_009769545.1 Cyclopterus lumpus | reverse complement strand
GGGCACAGGACACAGGACAGAGGACAGAGGACACAGGACAGAGGACAGAGGGCACAGGACAGAGGACACAGGACAGAGGACACAGGACAGAGGACACAGGGCACAGGACAGAGGACAGAGGACACAGGACACAGGACAGAGGACACAGGACAGAGGACAGAGGACACAGGACAGAGGACACAGGACACAGCCACCCGGTCCGACTGTAATTAAAAAGTTCAGACGAGGAGCCGCCGCCAGGCGACGGGGACACTTTTTAAAATGTATTTAAAAGAAAGAAGAAAAACCTGAGGGGATGACGCAGCTTTCTACAGTCATGATTCTTGGGACGGGAATATTTAGGACGGAATATTTTGTTTCTTCAAAATGATTTAATGTATTTTGACTGACGCAAGTCTCATGCATGAAGTCCGTCTTTGCATGCCGCCTGAATGAAGTTGACACAACAGAGCTAGAACTATCTATATAAATACAGTATTTATATATGTATATATATATAAATACAGTATATATATATATATATACTGTATTTATATATATACATATATAAATACAGTATTTATATATGTATATATATAAAAATACAGTATATATATATAAATAATTATATAATAAATATACAATATAAATAATATAATATAAATATATATATTTAATTATAAATAATTATATATACATATCTAATTAAATATATATATAAATAATTATATAGATAATTAAATATAGTATAAAATTATACTATATATAAATACAGTATATATACTGTATATATATATAAATAATTATATTATAAATAAATACAATATAAATAATATAATATAAATATATTTAATTCTATATATTTATATATATAAATAATTATATAAAATTAAATATTTATAAAATATATATAATATATAATTATATACAGTATAAAATTATACTGAACAGAACATATGTATATGAACCTTTGAAAACTCATATCACATGACCGTTCACGTACTCTGGGGGCGTGACGCCGTAAACAGGAAGCGGTTGGTTACCATCACGACGTCATCGCGACATATCGCGACGTGTGATGTCATCACGATGCGATCCAGAGGAAGACGATAAACTGTCACGTTGACCCATCGGGGCTGCAGACGGATCCCCAGTCAATGGAGTCGGGACTGCACTGCTTAGAGCCGACTGTGTGTTTTAATATTCATGTTGTGTGTGTGTGTGTGTGTGTGTGTGTGTGTGTGTGTGAACGTATCGAGGAACGCTTCTACCCGGGAACCGGCACTCTGCAGGAAGCCGACAACAAACAACAACAAACAACGGAAGTAGACGTTGCTCTCTGTTGACTCGCATCAGATTAAGAAGCTGTTTACATGTGTTGCTTTATTGGTTTCAACACGTTGAAATCGATACTAATATTGATCTATTCTATCCTGCAGGAGATTCATGGGAAGCGAAACACTTTCCGAGGCATTGAGACATAAAATCTGATTTTATTTTAATGGTAATAAAGAGCATTTTTCATTTTGTATGGAAAATGTGCAAAATCAACGTCAGCAAAAGTATTGATGGAGACATTAATGATCCGTACTGTTCAGCTGATATTGATATCATTTATTGATATATCAAGATCTATATATTTTGGGGTTTGCACCTTGTAACTTTGTATAGCTGCACATTAAAGTTTAGAATTATTAAATGCTAAAGTGAGATAATAAGAGTTAAGTATTAAACTATAATAACGGTGTTTAATAATGGTGATGATAGAATTTGTTTAAGTTTATTGTTGCACACATTATAAGAGAAATATTATTATTATTAGATAATATTCATAGACGCTTTACAAAGTATTTACAATAATGTTGTAACAGATGTTTTACAAATTATTTATTAGCAGGTATTATAATCATCAGTTGCAACTTTATAAAATATGTTTATTAATATAGTAAATAAAAGTAACACTGTGTGTCACTAATGCAATTAGATTGCAATTATGCATAATTTATTGACTAATTATTTAAAAAACATGAATTATAGAATTATTCATGATTAGTTAACAATATTAATGAGCATTTAACATTAAAACAACTAAAGTTCAATCAACGATTAATTTACCAATTATCAATGACCTCATTGATTAGCGAACACAGCTGTCAGATTATAGGAGTGCGTGTGCGTGTGTGTGTGTGTGCGGGTCAAAAAGACAATGAGGGGGGCAAACAGGCGCGTGCGACGACGGCAAAAAAAAGAGAGAGAGACAGACGGAGAGAGAGGGAGAGAGAGAGAGAGAGGGAGGCGACGCGGCTGACACAAACATACACACCCTCTCTGTTCCTCACACACACACAGGAGGAGAGGAGGAGGAGGAGAAGAAAAAGAAGAGGAGGAAGAGAGGGGGAACGCGCAGAGAGAGAGAGAGAGAGACAGAGGAGAGATGCCCGCTGCACGGATGGATTGTATTTCCCCCGAGCTGTAGAGACACCATGGGCTGCATCGGATCCCGGACCATCAGTAAGGAGCACGCGTCATATGCTGCCATGTGGACGGAGGATGGAGGGATGAGTGGAGGGATGGATAGAGGGATGGATGGAGCGGTGGATGCATGGAGACAGATACGCGTCCGTGCGTCGGCAGGGCGGAGGTGTGTGTGTGTGTGTGTGTGTGTGTGGGGGGGGGGAAAGGTCAGAGGAGCAGCGCGGCGCCGGCACGAGCGACACTTCTCGTTGGGGGGAGTCTCGGACGTGCGCGTCGGCTCCATCCCGGTAACACGAGGAGTCTTTTCTAGTGTCGCTATACTTTACTACGGGGATTTACTGTGTGCGTGTGCGCGCGCGTGTGTACGTCTGTGTGTGTTGGAGCGGAGAGGCGGGACGCGGCGGCGTGAGCGGAATCAGATGCGGCTTGACGTTCCTCGTGTCCACATGGATGACACCGGGAAGAGTGTGTGCGTGTGAGAGAGAGAGAGAGAGAGAGAGAGAGAAAGAGAGAGAGAGACCTCCGCCTTGATGAAACTAAGGTCATTGCACGTTGAGTGTCTGAGAAATTTCCCCTCTCCTCCCTCCACCCTTTCCTTCCTTCCTTCCTTCCTTCTATCCTCTCCTCTCTTATCTCGCACAACTGTGCGTCATGCAGCGACGTAATACATTAAAGACGCAGGCAGCTCACGCGGGGTTTTCACACACACACACACACACACTTATACACGCACGCACGCACAAACACACGCACACACACAGAGGAAGCTCGGGGCATGACTCGTGCAGGATGAGTCAGAACCAGGCCGGTAAACTCAGGTGTGAGTCTGAACGCTCTGCACATGTAGGTCAATTCTGCAAAGTCAACGGTGCCGGCAGCCACACCTACACTCACACACACACACACACAGACAAACACACACACACACACACACACACACACCGAGACACACCGGACTCCATGCTGTACTTGTGAGGACCTTTCGGTTACAGGATGCATTTAACTTAAACCTGGAGCTGTGTAGGTCCCCAAAATGAGTCTGTACTCGTGATTTGAGTCATGCAATATCAGTGTGTGTGTGTGTGTGTGTGTGTGTGTGTGCATAGTTGGTATATATACCTTTAGTCTCCACATTCAGAAGTGTCCTTGAGCAAGACCCTGAGCCCCGAATGGCTCCCGGCGGTTTGGCCGGCGCCTCGGTCGCTCGCAGCCTTCGGCGACAACGAGATGGAAATAGTGAAGCTCTTTGGATAGAAGCACTAAATATAAACGCAGTCCATTTACCAATCTGGGACGAACGCGGCGCCGAGCGTGCGCACGGCAGCCGGCGGGGTGTGTTGAAACATGAACACGGATGAAGAGTGACGTCTTGTGGGAATCGATGGCTAGCTACTACACGGCTAACGGTACTTCACCGATGCTACAGCAGAAAAACACATATTGTATCAACAACTCGGAGGAGGAAACATATACAGGTCTGAAAAAGGAAGTCTATGCTTCATGTGTTAAAGCTGCATTCTCTCTCCTGACCACCAGGGGGCGACTCCTCTGGTTGTATAGAAGTCTATGCTTCATGTGTTAAAGCTGCATTCTCTCTCCTGACCACCAGGGGGCGACTCCTCTGGTTGTATAGAAGTCTATGCTTCATGTGTTGAAGCTGCATTCTCTCTCCTGACCGCCAGGGGGCGACTCCTCTGGTTGTATAGAAGTCTATGCTTCATGTGTTGAAGCTGCATTCTCTCTCCTGACCGCCAGGGGGCGACTTCTCTGGTTGTATAGAAGTCTATGCTTCATGTGTTAAAGCTGCATTCTCTCTCCTGACCACCAGGGGGTGACTCCTCTGGTTGTATAGAAGTCTATATAAATGACTCTACTTCTCTTGATTTATTCCCTCAGTAAACATTGTAAACATTAGTTTTTGGTCTCAATCTCTAGTTTCAAGTCTTCTTCAATACAGCGTGATGTTCATTTAGTAAATTATGGTCATTTAGCGTCAAACAGACCATAAAGCAGGGTATGCTTTAGGGGCGGGGCCACAAGATGATTGACAGGTTGTCCGGTCTGGGAGTTCTCCGTGTTTTCGTCCTACAACCTTTCACTGCGTCACATGTTGGTCTCCGATGTTATCATATGAACATCTGTAGGAAACAGACCTCAAAGCTGAGCCAGAGGTCTGAAGCTGAGACGTTGTAAAGATGTTTAAAAAGTCGTTTATATTCCTACCGACAAAAAGGGAGAATTCCAAATTTCACATTAAAACGAGTCTTTGAAGAAGTTTAGGACCAGAACACAAATGTCCTCACTCTCAAGGTCTAAAACGGGTCCTCACAAAGATGGACAGACACAGACGCACACACTTCCCTAAAGACACAAAGACCCAAGAGACACACTTCAAGCTGCTCTAATGTCTGTGTCAAGGAAAGCATGGTCACTCTTCCTGTGAGTGAGTGTGTGTGTGGGGGAGTGTGTGTGAGAGTGTGTCAGAGAGTGTCATCCTTTCCCATTAAGTGAAGCATGCAGCTGGTGCGTCCGGCCTATACATGCTCATGTATGAAGACAGCCACACACACACACACACGCACACACACACACACACACACACCACACACACACAACACACACACACCACACACTGTACCAGGTTACCTCCCTGCGTCTCTTAAATGCTCCATCAAAGCCACATCAGCTCCTTTATGAGGACAAATAGAGGCTGCTGGGGGAAAATAAACAAAGGGAGGGAACGTTTGACCTTTGGTTGTCATTGAGGTGGACGGACGGAGGAGAGGGATGGAGGAGGAGAGGGATGGAGGAGAGGGATAGAGGAGGGATGGAGGAGGAGAGGGATGGAGGAGAGGGGAGGAGGAGAGGGGAGGAGGAGAGGGATGGAGGAGGAGAGGGATGGAGGAGAGGGATAGAGGAGGAGAGGGATGGAGGAGGAGAGGGATGGAGGAGAGGGATAGAGGAGGAGAGGGATGGAGGAGGAGAGGGATGGAGAAGAGGGATGGAGGAGGATAGGGATGGAGAAGAGGGATGGAGGAGGAGAGGGATGGAGGAGGAGAGGGATGGAGGAGAAGGATGGAGGAGAGGGACGGAGGAGAGGGATGGAGGAGGAGAGGGATGGAGAAGAGGGATGGAGGAGAGGGATGGAGGAGGAGAGGGATGGAGGAGGAGAGGGATAGAGGAGAGAGATGGAGAAGAGGGATGGAGGAGGAGAGGGATAGAGGAGAGGGATGGAGAAGAGGGATAGAGGAGGGATGGAGGAGGAGAGGGATGGAGGAGAGGGATGGAGGAGGAGAGGGATGGAGGAGAGGGATGGAGAAGAGGGATGGAGGAGGAGAGGGATGGAGGAGAGGGATGGAGGAGAGGGATGGAGAAGAGGGATGGAAGAGGAGAGGGATGGAGGAGAGGGATGGAGAAGAGGGATAGAGGAGGGATGGAGGAGGAGAGGGATGGAGGAGAGGGATGGAGGAGGAGAGGGATGGAGGAGAGGGAAGGAGAAGAGGGATGGAGGAGGAGAGGGGAGGAGGAGAGGGATGGAGGAGGAGAGGGATGGAGGAGAGGGATGGAGGAGGGGAGGGATGGAGGAGAGGGATGGAGAAGAGGGATGGAGGAGAGGGATGGAGAAGAGGGATGGAGGAGGAGAGGGATAGAGGAGAGGGATGGAGAAGAGGGATGGAGGAGGAGAGGGATGGAGAAGAGGGATGGAGGAGGAGAGGGATGGAGGAGAGGGAAGGAGGAGAGGGATGGAGGAGGAGAGGGGAGGAGGAGAGGGATGGAGGAGAGGGATGGAGAAGACGGATGGAGGAGGAGAGGGATGGAGGAGGAGAGGGATGGAGAAGGAGAGGGATGGAGGAGAGGGATAGAGGAGGAAAGGGATGGAGAAGAGGGATGGAGGAGGAGAGGGGAGGAGGAGAGGGATGGAGAAGAGGGATGGAGGAGAGGGGGAGGAGGAGAGGGGAGGAGAGAGATGGAGGAGGAGAGGGATGGAGGAGAGGGATGGAGGAGAGGGGAGGAGGAGGAGAGGGATGGAGGAGGAGAGGGATGGAGGAGGAGGCTGATGAGGAGCGACATGACGGGGAGGGAGTTGAGGGTTTTTTGTGGCGTTTGTTGGGGTTTCATAAGTGGTTTTGTGTCTCCTCTCCTATTATATCTCCTCTCTCCTCTCCTATTATATCTCCTCTCTCCTCTCCTATCATATCTCCTCTCTCCTCTCCTATCATATCTCCTCTCCTATCATATCCCCTCCCTCTCTCCATTATTTGCGGTGTCAGAAGGAGATCGAAGCACATTAAGCTCGCTGTGTGATGATATTCTGTTTTATGAAAGTGTCCGAGAGCCAGAAACCGGACTGAATCAGCTGCAACGCTTCAGGTTTTCTCATGAATCAACATAGGAGAGGGGGGGGGGGGGGGGGGGGGGGGGGGGGGGGGGGGGGGAGGTGGGAGAGGGAGAAGAGGGAGAGGGAGGGAGAGTGAGATAGTGATGGAGAGGGGCAGCAATAATAAGTGTGGCAGCTTTGTTCGAGGATGACAAGTTTTTTTAGAGTAACAAACTAACAAACAAACAAACAAACAACCAAAGCCGGTTGCCAAACATCAAACTGTATCCGCTCAGTGTCATAGCAGTTTCTCACCACCGAACCGATGCCCCTTGTGTCCTTGTGTCCTTGCGTCCTTGCGTCCTTGTTGCGCGTCACGTTTCCAGAACAGAAGAAGGGGAACTGGACCGTTTGCACATTAAAAACTAAAACGACACCAGAGTCTCTAACTGTCATCTCCTGCAGAGAGAAAGCACTCAAGACGCAGAGAAACACTTTTGAATCCGGATGGATTCGATGCAACCTCGATCAAGGACACAGTGGCAGCCTCGTTTTGGGACCTCGGAGAACCGAAGGAAAGCACTCGGCTACGCAAAGACATGAAAGACGGTTAACGTCGCTATTATAGTCATTGACTTTCTGTCTGCAAGAGAAACTGGAACACTACTTCCCTCCTATCTTTGATATCTGCTGCCCCCTTTGGTTCAAGTTTACACATCCGTCTCTACTATAGTTACTAAGTCACGTAAAAAGAAAAGCAGTCTATAGTTCCATCATAAAAACATACACTAGCTCTGATTACGCAACATGCACTCAATACAACGTGGTAGACATCTAAATTGGCAGTAAAACAAGAAACTTGGGGTCAAAAAGTCCTCAAAAAAAAGACGCGTTTTCTAATTTTATCTTGTTCTGAATGTTTTTTCCTAAGACGATGTGAATGCTATACGCACGTGTCTTCCATGGAGGTTATTGTTTCCTCACGCCAGTTTGTGTTCCTGTGGGTTTTAAAGATGTAAAAGAGGAGCTCGCTCGTTCTCCTTCATTCAGATAATCATGGTTTACGAGGACAAGCGTCCCCGTAAACCATGATTCTCTGAATGCAGACACTTCTCTTTTACATTGTTAAGCGAAGGCAATAGAGAGGGAGACGTTAAAAGTGTTTTCTTTAACCAAAAATCAATACACTGTTTTATGGATCGATAAAAAAAAAAATCCTAAAGGGGCGGAACGCCACAAAATATCAGCTCCCAAGTATTGAACAGAACAAAAAAGCACCGCGAGGACGAGGAGACGGATCCCTCCAACTTGTTTCCTGCTTGTGACGAGCATCTATTCTTATATTTGGCCTTAGCGAGAGCGGCTGCTGCTAAAAATAGATCCGGGGTGGGGGGTGGGGGGGGAGGTCAATGAAAGACTGAAAGGAGGAGAAGGGGAGGCGAAATGTTACAGTAAATATGGGTCAACAGCTCTCTTTCTCATACTCCCTCCTTGGGTTTCTTCTCACCCTTGACTTTGTGCCAGAGAATTAAATCTCAAATGAAGGGAACAAAGTCTTTTCTCTCTCTCTCCGGGTGATCTTTTGGGAAATAATGCGATGGATTAGAAAAACAGACTCATTTGCGTAGCGTCGCGGTTCTTTCTGTTAACCTTCGGCGACTCCATTCGTTCCCCTTTCGGCTCCGTTGAGTTGCAATTTCGCTGAAGCGTAGCCGCCTGCCATTACACTCAATTATCCTCCGGTTACAGTCGAGCTGACTGTTCAGCAGTCGTCACGTTCGGACACCAGAGAGGCATCTCTCTCTCTCTCTTCGCGGGCGATTCTCAATCGGGGGGGGGGGGGGCCAGAGAGACGACGAAAACAATAAAAACAACCCGTGGAAGAAGATGGAGGGGTTTGATCCGCTGCGGGAATCAAACTCCGTATGCGGTGACCAGGCTATGCAACAAATAAAGTGCATCTGTCTCAGAACTCGACACATCGGGGGAACTTAAAAGTGAGACACCGTCTGCGAGACGCCGTTCGACCAAATGGTGTAATTGCAGACTTGAAAGGGGACAATTACCACGAAGCTCCCGCAAACGTCAGAAGAGTCTCACGAAAAGGGGCGGGTCGGGTCGATATTGGTTTCCCTTGGGACTCACTTCACGTTTACTTTGCGGCTGACTTCATGTTGGACTCGCTGAATGCACCCCGAGCGGGACTCAGATGAAGCTGCCGTCTCTGTAGCTCAGCCTCTGAAGGCAGCTTAAAGATACGTTGGGTCGCGCTAGAAGGGGGTAAGTCACCCCGTCAGATGGGATCAGCCACAGCCGGATCGGTTCAATGAGTCAAAACGTCGTTTTTTTCCCCCCTGTGCATCGATACCTCCGGTCTTCCTCTGCAGGTGCAGTTTTATCATGGGGAAGGGGGGATGAAGTCTTCTGCCTCCATTGTGATCAACCGCTGGTCATCACGTGACGGAGGTGTTGTACGAAGGTCTTGTGATGCCTTGTGACAATGTGCGATGCCGTTGAAAGTTCCTATACCTTTTCTTAAAGCGTGACACTTCGATCGACCGGCCTGCCGCTGAAACTCAAACGCGGGACAAACATCTGGTCTTGTCCTTTAACTTTTCAGCTGCAACCAAAACGGCAAACCGCCGATGCCAAGAAATGACGCCCCCCCCCCCCCCCGTCTGCAGTCCCTCAAATGGCCACTTGGGGCTGGCTCCAAAAGCGAGCCGTAGACATCCCGTGTTAAAATGGCCAACTATACTGCAGAAATAAACGTGTTTACGGCCCATGTAACCTGTACAGGCGGGGATGTTTTTAATAACCCGTTTGAACCGGGTACAAATAGGCACTTTGTGTGGGTTTTATTTCACATTGTAAAGACTGTGACACCTGACGTGCATTATTAGGACGGAGAGGTGCATCCTGGGCCGTCAAATGACTCCTTTGTCATTTAAAATGTGAATAATGACGACCGGTCGGCCGCTGCTCTCTGAAGAGAATAAACACGTCGGAGGTGACTTTTGCCGTCTCACTCTTTCCACATTCTGTCGTCGTCAGACTCTGAAAAAGCCTTTTCTTTCTGGGAGAAACAGCTTACAGCGACTGCTTTCACTCCAATGGATCTGCCTCCAAATCGCAGCCGGTGGCTGACGATGAGCAGAGCGGCGTGGAGGTTGTCTGAGGCTGCTGTGTCTTTTGTTCACGGTCATTGTGCCGATGTGGCCGAGTGCAGCTGGAGCTGGTAATCACACATGAAGGCAGGGTTTCATTCAACATGAAAAAAACAAACATTCATTTGTGCTTCTAAAAAAACCAAAAAGAGATGCAGCCCTCGATAAAACTGTAAAAAACAAGGTCATGCAGTGAAAGCACAGTGGGACTGGTTGTTCTCCCTTCATAGGAGGTGCTATCACAGTCAATCTGTTCATTTAGAGACAGGCTTTTCATTCTTAGCTTGAATATATTTACCCCGTTGAGTGTATAAATGATAGGCTTTGACTAAGTAATGCATCAATCAAATTTTAACTGCCTTAAAGTCAAAATCAAAATGGATTAAGACAGCTGAATTTCTCTTTAAAGCCGCTCTAATCAATATTTATACATCAACAAATCGATTGATTGACTAACGTTCATCAAGTGGAAATTAAAATCAGTGGTTGAGTTGCTTCCGATTGGTCCATTCTAACCTCTTCGTCGATTGATTTTGAAATTGCGATATTTTTTATTATTTGTTCACTTGTGCTTATTTATTTATTAGTGGAACGGTCGGCTGGGATCCACGTGAGGGATAGTAATATCAGATCGTAATATTCAGATATTATACAAAGTATCATCTGTTGCTTAAAGTTTGTAACCACAAGCGCTTTTTAAAAAAAAAAAACAGCTATACCTGTGAAAAAAATAAATAAAAAGAAGTCAGGGGATTAGAAATCATGAATATTTAGTTCACGTTTTAACCCTGAAGCCCTCAATTAACAGCATGGTCATTATACAGCATGGGATGGCTCAATGAGCAGTAACATTGCTCACTGGGGTCAGCTGCTCAACCACAATTAACACGCCCATGATGCCGAAAGTTGACAAAAAGAGTCATGTAAATATAAAAAAACTGTTATGTTGTTCTTTTAAAAAGAATCAGCCGTACAGATTTATGAAAGATATTTAACGGTGGCGTTTTCCCACAATACCGAGGTTTGTTTTGCCATCCGAGCTGTAATCTCATCCATCAGACCACGAGTGCGGTCTTGTTTTTGGCCGTCTGTGTTTCAGTCTGGCAGGAGACTCGCAGTCTGGCAGACGACGGCATCCGTTTCCCACGTAAATAAAAGCAGGTTGGATGATGCGAGTTGCAGCCGATGTGACACTTGGCCCCGTGCAACGCGATCGGAGCGGAGTCCTGACGGTTTTATTTTTAGCCAAAATCGATTCAGGCCAGTAATGAAAAAAAAAAAAAAAAAAAAAGGGCGACTCTTCCTTCAGGCATGTCTTTTTTTTTTTTCTGAGTGTCTAGTTTCTCGACTTCCCCTCTAAATTTACATCACAGTGGCTCCTCCAGGTTCTCCACATGAAAGCATGCAATGCTTTGGAAAGTAAAAGTAAGTAAACCCAAAAGTCGTGGCTGTTATAAAAGAGTTTCGTGAAGATTGTGTGATTCTCAATTACGTGGGATGCGAACGTTTTGTTGTTGTTGTTGCAGCCATTGTGGCATGAAAGCGCGGTGGGGTTAGCAGGCTAGCTAACTAGCCGGCCGTCCGCTAATTCCACCGTGCTTTCATGCTACGCTGGTGGCAGAGAACACGTCCGCCGATAGCAGTGTGGTTTCCTCCAGCGTGACACGAGTGCGTGGACGAAGTTACAATAAACAGTAACAATAAACAGTAAAAACCAGAGACTTTCGACAACGGCGCACGTAAAAAATGTCCGCCGCTGATATTATTTACCGATTCACCCGTTTATATTTTGCCCGTGCTCCACGTGCAAAAAAAAAAGGGGAAATTACCTCGAAGGAACACGTATTACTTTATCTACAGACGCGCAATGAGCTCCAACATTGTTTTTTTTACACAGACAAGACATCTACATCTAAACCGACGCACATGCAAAGGAGGACACCGTTTGGGCTCCAGCAACCTGAACCGTTTGTTAATTAATTAATTGTCTTAACCCACGTTTGTTAATTAATTAATTGTCTTAACCCACGTTTGTTAATTAATTAATTGTCTTAACCCATTTACTCTCTCCGAGGTCACGGGGCTACCGGAGTCCGGCCCAGCACACATCGTCCTGCTTTAGTAGTCTTGAACTTCCGTGGGTCGACTGTGGGTCAGTGGTTAGCAGGTCTGTCTTTCAATCAGAGGGTCGCCGGTTCAATCCCCTCTCACGGCCCCGCCCTATTCGATGTGTCCTTGAGCAAGACACTTAACCCCGAATTGCTCCTTGGAGCTACGTCTATGGTGTATGAATGTAAGTCGCTTTGGATAAAAGCGTTAGCTAAATAAAATTGAATCTCTTCAAACAGGCTGGAGGATTATTTTTTTCTAGGTATCTTAACTTAAGATCGAAGATATTCATTTTGCTTTTTGATATCAAAGGATAAGGTTGGAGTCGCGATATTGTCTTTTATTTAAAACAAATCCCAAAAGACAAAACCCATCAATGTGGCCATAACTCAGATATAGACTGAACAGAACTTAACAAAGCCCTGATATCCTCAGACTGGATTAAGTTATTCCTCTAAATCTCCCTTCTAGTTGAACAATCTAACACTCAAGTGTGCTTGTTTTTCTCCATCGGGTGTGTTGGAGGTATCACCCTCCCCCCTCCCCAACGCCACAATATCGACCGTTGCCTCCGCTGACGGATCGACTGACGGATCGACTGAACCCTTGTGTACTAATGTGCGTGTGTGAGGAAACACACACACACACACACACACACTTTTGTAGGGTGGATTGTGTGATCTTAGCAGCGAGTCGGAGGGTGACGGATATACGGAGTGAGGCGACTGGTCAATAATTTGATTGACAGGTGGCCGTGAGTGAAAAACTGTTCATTATCCTCCTGTTTCACGAGGTGAACGATCCATTTGTCTTATTTTAAGTTGGTTTTGAAACAGCCTCCATTTTAACACCGGTGCCTCCGTGTGACCTTCAAAGGTTGACGAGACCATCGGCCAGAAGATCGGCTGTTTCTGTGCAGTCATTCCTAAATGGAAACCCCTTCAGCTCAGACTCCAGCGGAGACCAGTCCACCGTGAAACAGACCCAGACCCAGCAGAGACCAGTCCACCGTGAAACAGACCCAGACCCAGCAGAGACCAGTCCACCGTGAAACAGACCCAGACCACAGATCCAGCAGAGACCAGTCTACTGCTGCAGTAAAAGAAGAGGTTTTCAACAAAAAAAGGGACTCTGGTGCTCGGAAACACTACCACTTTAGTCCACAGGGGGCGCCAGAACCAACACTACCACTTTAGTCCACAGGGGGCGCCAGAACCAACACTACCACTTTAGTCCACAGGGGGCGCCAGAACCAACACTACCACTTTAGTCCACAGGGGGCGCCAGAACCAACACTACCACTTTAGTCCACAGGGGGCGCCAGAACCAACACTACCACTTTAGTCCACAGGGGTCGCCAGAACCAACACTACCACTTTAGTCCACAGGGGGCGCCAGAACCAACACTACCACTTTAGTCCACAGGGGGCACCAGAACCAACAATACCACTTTAGTCCACAGGGGGCATCAGAACCAACACTACCACTTTAGTCCACAGGGGGCACCAGAACCAACAATACCACTTTAGTCCACAGGGGGCATCAGAACCAACACTACCACTTTAGTCCACAGGGGGCATCAGAACCAACACTACCACTTTAGTCCACAGGGGGCGCCAGAACCAACACTACCACTTTAGTCCACAGGGGGCACCAGAACCAACAATACCACTTTAGTCCACAGGGGGCATCAGAACCAACACTACCACTTTAGTCCACAGGGGGCACCAGAACCAACACTACCACTTTAGTCCACAGGGGGCATCAGAACCAACACTACCACTTTAGTCCACAGGGGGCGCCTGAACCAACACTACCACTTTAGTCCACAGGGGGCACCAGAACCAACACTACCACTTTAGTCCACAGGGGGCACCAGAACCAACACTACCACTTTAGTCCACAGGGGGCGCCTGAACCAACACTACCACTTTAGTCCACAGGGGGCGCCAGAACCAACACTACCACTTTAGTCCACAGGGGGCACCAGAACCAACAATACCACTTTAGTCCACAGGGGGCATGAGAACCAACACTACCACTTTAGTCCACAGGGGGCACCAGAACCAACACTACCACTTTAGTCCACAGGGGGCACCAGAACCAACACTACCACTTTAGTCCACAGGGGGCGCCTGAACCAACACTACCACTTTAGTCCACAGGGGGCGCCTGAACCAACACTACCACTTTAGTCCACAGGGGCCGCCAGAACCAACACTACCACTTTAGTCCACAGGGGGCACCAGAACCAACAATACCACTTTAGTCCACAGGGGGCATGAGAACCAACACTACCACTTTAGTCCACAGGGGGCGCCAGAACCAACACTACCACTTTAGTCCACAGGGGGCATCAGAACCAACACTACCACTTTAGTCCACAGGGGGCACCAGAACCAACACTACCACTTTAGTCCACAGGGGGCACCAAAGTTGACTCAAATGAAAGTTCCTCGTAGTGGCTTTAAGAAAGAAAAAGACGTGAGTTTGAAGCCCGGCTGCAGGGATTTGCTCCCATTCAGCCTCGGGATCGATAGTGAGCTCCGACACTGGTGACACATCCTGAAAATCCAGTTCTTCCACACCAAACTGGGAACGAAACATTTCTCTATGGAGCTGGCTTTGTGCATTAAGGGCATCGTCATCAAGACATCAGCAAGGACTCTGAGTCTTCTTAAGCCTGGATAAAGATGTAGTGTTTTTTATTTTAGAAACAAGAATAATAACAGTTCGCCTCGAGGATTAAACATCAAGATATATAGAGACACGTTTAATAAAACGAGTGTGAAAACGTCTTCACAGGACTTCACGCTAAGCGGACTGTAAAAAAGAGGTGTGACTGGAGGACAGCACGCACAGCTCAGTGCTTCGTGTTACTCGCTCTAGATGCAACAGAGCGGTGTCAGAATAAACTGACCTGGAATCAGCACACAAGATGTTAAAATTGGAATGAAAAAAAAAAAAGGTTGGAAAAGTCCAGTTAAAATGTCCCAAGAGCTTTAAGGCTAAACTGGAGCCTGATCATCGGTCCTTAAAGGCAGTAATATAATATTATATAAGTGTGTAAATGTGCTCTTAATACTGGGTTGTTGTTTGTAAAATGAGCTGAAGTATCTTGAAACTGTCAAAGTAGTCGATGTACAGCGATTAACCCCTCATGAGCTGGGTGTTAGTTGAATAACGGGGAGGGATTGAAATACTTTGAAGGATACAGATTATTAAAGAAAGAAATGAAAAATAGCACAAGAGGGAGAAAGAACATTGCGTTTTTATTCTTGGAATCGTGAGCGAGGGACGGAAACCTCCAGGAGCTCGAGGGAATATGGGGGTGGCCCGAGACATCTTTGAATATGCTACACACACACGCACATGCACATGCACAGACACACACACACACACACACACATGGACGGAAGGGTGAAGGTATTACCCCGACAAGCCGCAGTGACTCCCTTAGTGTTTGGTGTCGCCTCAGAACGTCCGCTGCTGAAGCGGAGGTGAGTCAGACTCCGGACTTCACTTGGGATCACTGTCACACACACACACACGCACACACACACACACACACACACACACACACACACGCGCGCCCTGAGCGATGGTAGCAGACAGGCGAGGGTCTGCCAGAGAGCGCTGTCAGGACCTATTGTTGCATCGTCCCGCTCTTCCTCAGACACTCACGTGTACGTGTGTGTGTGTGTGTGTGAGTGTGTGTGAGTGTGTGTGTATGCAAACATGTGCAGGTGCATGTGTGCGTATTCATGAGGCATGTTGTGTGTTCGTGGCAGCTTCCTCTTTTTCCGCCCCGCTGATCACCTTTTCTTTCCTCTCCTCTCCCCCTCCTCCCTATATTCTGTTTTTAATGTTTCCTAAGTGATCAATTAATCACTCCATCTCTCCCCTCTTCATCACTCCATCTCTCCCCTCTTCATCACTCCATCCCTCCCCTCTTCATCACTCTATCCCTCCACTCTTCATCACTCCATCCCTCCTCTCTTCATCAAGGCCCTCCCCTCTTCATCAAGGCCCTCCCCTCTTCATCACGGCCCTCCCCTCTTCATCACGACCCTCCCATCTTCATCACGACCCTCCCCTCTTCATCACGACCCTCTCCTCTTCATCACGACCCTCCCATCTTCATCACGACCCTCTCCTCTTCATCACGGCCCTCCCCTCTTCATCAAGGCCCTCCCCTCTTTATCTAGGCCCTCCCCTCTTCATCAAGGCCCTCCCATCTTCATCACGCCCCTCCCCTCTTCATCAAGGCCCTCCCCTCTTCATCACGGCCCTCCCCTCTTCATCAAGGCCCTCCTCTCTTCAACATGGGGACCGCCGTTTGGTCTAGTCTTGAGGGAGAGCGCTGCAGACGGCTGCAATGTACGTCTATCAGATCAACTCATCTCCATCAATGTACGTCTATCGGATCAACTCATCTCCATCAATGTACGTCTATCAGATCAACTCATCTCCATCAATGTACGTCTATCGGATCAACTCATCTCCATCAATGTACGTCTATCGGATCAACTCATCTCCATCAATGTACGTCTATCAGATCAACTCATCTCCATCAATGTACGTCTATCAGATCAACTCATCTCCATCAATGTACGTCTATCGGATCAACTCATCTCCATCAATGTACGTCTATCAGATCAACTCATCTCCATCAATGTACGTCTATCAGATCAACTCATCTCCATCAATGTACGTCTATCAGATCAACTCATCTCCATCAATGTACGTCTATCGGATCAACTCATCTCCATCAATGTACGTCTATCGGATCAACTCATCTCCATCAATGTACGTCTATCAGATCAACTCATCTCCATCAATGTACGTCTATCAGATCAACTCATCTCCATCAATGTACGTCTATCAGATCAACTCATCTCCATCAATGTACGTCTATCAGATCAACTCATCTCCATCAATGTACGTCTATCGGATCAACTCATCTCCATCAATGTACGTCTATCAGATCAACTCATCTCCATCAATGTACGTCTATCGGATCAACTCATCTCCATCAATGTACGTCTATCAGATCAACTCATCTCCATCAATGTACGTCTATCAGATCAACTCATCTCCATCAATGTACGTCTATCAGATCAACTCATCTCCATCAATGTACGTCTATCAGATCAACTCATCTCCATCAATGTACGTCTATCGGATCAACTCATCTCCATCAATGTACGTCTATCAGATCAACTCATCTCCATCAATGTACGTCTATCAGATCAACTCATCTCCATCAATGTACGTCTATCGGATCAACTCATCTCCATCAATGTACGTCTATCAGATCAACTCATCTCCATCAATGTACGTCTATCGGATCAACTCATCTCCATCAATGTACGTCTATCGGATCAACTCATCTCCATCAATGTACGTCTATCGGATCAACTCATCTCCATCAATGTACGTCTATCGGATC
>NC_046976.1:19615580-19638080 GCF_009769545.1 Cyclopterus lumpus | reverse complement strand
GTCCGTTTACAGGTGCCGCTGCACAGGTGGAACAAGTAGCGTGAAGCCGTTAGTCTCTCCAGAGGGAGCCGGGTGAGGTTCATCGGACCCCCGCGATGGCGTCTAGTCAGTCGAAAGAAGGTTGCTCGCAAAACACGCATGAGATTAAAAAGTGTTCTAGCTTCATGAATCGAAAAAGCCGTGAAAAAAAAAGAGTGATAACTGTCTGATGGGCAGAAGGAACCGTGGGGGATTTTTTTTTTATAGGCGCAATACCACCAGTGGCCACAGGGAGAGAATTGGAAGCAGGGCTGAGCGGATGCTCCACTTCTTCTTATTCATTACCTCCATGGGCTACAGTAGACGCAGAACCCACCTGAATCTCTGACTTAACTATCGGCATTGTGGGTAATGTAGGGAAAATTAAAGAAGGAGGACGAACACGGAAACTGAGTCCGACAATATTAGAGCAGTGAGATGTTTAACTGGAGGAGAAGTCTTTTAATGGCCAGTAGGTTACTTGAATTTTAAGGTGTTCAGGACGCGTCATTTTAAGACTCTGATAGATTCACTGAAATATTAAATATGATGGGGAGTCATGGCAACCGAGCGGTCGGGCCATCTACATCTGTCTATATACCTTCCGACTGTCCCATGAAGGCAATACTTCCCGTAACATAATCAAAAACACATTATTATACTGTAGGTAAATTGTGAATGGCGGCCTGTCTGCGTCTGTCCAGGGTTCACCCCCGTTTCTTACCCCGACGAGAGGTCAAAGGTTAAGGCCGCCCTGCCCCGATAAGCCGGTCTAGATAGCGGGATGGAAGCAGGTCCGGTTGCTTTTGGGGCGCCGGGAGGGTTGGAGGCCCGAGGATTGCGTCACTGCCCGATCTGATGTAAAAGCGAACGCCATCAAACCGGCGCAAACACAACCGAATGTCACCGCGATGCCGGATCAATCATCCTCTGGTCCACTCGTCCGTGTTCCATCCAAACGCTTCGTTTGGCGCTCCGAAATGACGAGAAGAATATTAAAGACCGCTACTGGATACGAAAAAACGGAAAGAAACGAGGCCGATATCAGTCAAATCTGTGTGTGCTCGTGTGTGTGTGTGTGTGTGCTTGTGTGTGTGTGCGTGGCCGGGTGTGAAGGTGTGTGTCGATAGTCTCTCACCGAGGACACGGAGCCGCTCTCCCCGGGGCTCAGACTATTACTGAGCCATGTATCACTTCTCAGCTGTGGACCCTGGGGAGAGAGAGGCGAGTATGAAGGGTTGGAGAGAGAGAGAGAGAGAGAGAGAGAGAGAGAGAGAGAGAGAGAGAGAGAGAGAGAGAGAGAGAGAGAGAGAGAGAGAGAGACATCCATCTTATTCTTTTTCAATCACTGGCGGCTGCTTTTCATTTTCTCCCCCTCCTCCTACACGAGGTCGAGAGGTCGACGTGTCGCCAGAAGTTTTACTTCCCGTTAAAAGGTTCATTTGTCAACGTAACTTCTTCAGTTAAAACTCCAGCTGTGGAAAAAAATAACCCCGCGGCTTCATTTCCTGTTTACTTTCTGTCCCCGTTCTATGAAACCTTTTTTTTAAAAATATATATATCGACGCATTTCTTTCTGACCCGAGATCTGAAGATGAAATCAGAAGATCGGACGGAGAGATTTTAAAGTAACACGACGTACAAAAGAATGCATGAATTAAAGGTGAATTACAAGACGTCGACCTGGGTGAAAGTCCTGCGTTTGCTTGATTGGTTCGTGTCAGTGTAGCGTGTTAGCGTGCTAATATTTAGCTAATTATCGCTGTTAGTTTCTGCAGTTTAATTGGTGGAAAATCAAAGTATTGGACGATTGCAAATTTGACCCGATGGTGGCGCCGGATGAAAAGTAATTTTACAATTCATCCATGAGGGGAACACGAATGTGTGAAGTCAGTTTCACTTAAAATCCATCCAAAAGTTGTTGGAAACGTAAAAGAAAAATGTCCAAAGGGAAGTTGGGTATTCAGTAGGATCCCCAAAGTCAGTAGGATTCATCCTCTGGGAACCACGAACGCGGAAATTCATCCAGTATTTGTTGTTGATAATGTATTGTTATTGTTGAAATGATGTATCCTATATCTCCTATATATATATATATATATATATATATATATATATATATATATATATATATATATATATATATATGCGCAGTCACATCTTAAGTGTTTTACTTTTGTGTTCATCTTACTATTGTGAACTTTAGTATTTAACATTATTTAGCTGGTGGCTTCAAATGGGGATTTTTCTGCCTCTTCCTATTGACTGAAAATAAAAAAAATGTTTGCACACGGCACTGAACAAGTTACGGCTGTAAAAACGTAATTAAACGCCGTCGACTGACGCAAACAGGTGGAAGGCCCGTGAGCTGAAACCTGAGCCTCGTTGTGGTTCCACTAAAAGTCGGATGGATACCGATCAGATCTCCAAAGAGTATAAAACGCCTTAAACTTCACACGAGTCCGACTAAAAGGACGAAAAACACAAAAGACTTCATTCATCTCGAGTTCTTCCTCGGTCCAGAGCTGCGGATTATTTTACCGTTATTCCACGTTTTTATTATGTTTAATTCTCTTTGAACACTAAATCTGAAACATTCAGAAGGATTTTTAATGTGCAGGAAAGTGCAAAAGCTTCCGAAACGTCGTTTCCGCGTCCCGTCGCAATAAAAAATGACTTCTTTTTAAAGATGAGCGGCTCTTTAAGCGACGAGGATCCCGCGGCGGTGCATTTAAATGACCGTTTTGTATCTTTGTGTGAACTTTAAACCTTCAAACTTCCATTTGTGTAAAAAGGAATGAAAGACTTTCAAATCAAAACGATATAAAAATCCTTTTTTTTTTTATCTTCACGAGCTTCCCAGAAGACATCTGTCATCAACGTAAGACGGCGTTTTAAATCTTTTGTCACATCCACGCTCAACAGATCCTTCAGGAGGAAAATAAATAACCACACAATAGAAGGTAGTTACGCAGCCGGCGTCTTTGCCCAGTGCATGCTGGGAGATGCGACCACGAGCGGAATAAAGAGATGTAGACAAATCGGTAGGTGTTATTGTGCGAACTTGTCCGCTTCGTGGGAACGCTTGGGGGCGGGGCTTCCAGCGGCGTAAAAAAGGTGATTAAACCGGCCGGGGCGGCGGAGAACGAGCGTTTGGATGGAGCTTCAATCACCATTCAGGGAGACGAGACCACAGGGACGAGCTCAGCTGTTGTGTACTTTGTGGAGACTGAGCACGCACACGCACACACACACACACACACACACACACGCAAACAAAGATGGTGATGACGCCTGAAATTGTTTGTTTTTTTTGTCCTCGGTTGACCAGGAGAGCTTAACGCTCACACGCTGAGTGGTGCTTCTGAATCCAAATCCTGCGACCTCTGACGCAAGCTGTGTTAATGACACACACACACACACACACACACACACACACACACACACACAGTCCATGGGCAGCGATGACGCCACGACAACCTCCTCCACGCAGCTGCTGAGATTTCAACCCCCTCTGCGATGGATCCGAGACGCATCAGAAACAGAATATAATGTATTTTTATACTCACTCATTAGCAAAACGCTGCACACAGCCATTAGTTTCAACTCGTATGTCCTTCTTTAACGGCGTGACCGATTAGAAGGTTGTACCAATACCTCTATTTCATCTCTCATCAGCACTAATATTGGATTAGAGGAAGTTTCATAGAGTTGTAACGACAGAAAGTGGAAGAGCTTTCATGCTGAGAGGAGATTATTTGTAATGAGAGTGAGTTGTTTGAGGTTATCCGTGACTCGGCGTCCCGTTAACGGCAAAAACATTAACATGTTACGCAACATTCACACGCATTAAAACAATATATTGCTCTCAGATGAAAATAATAATCCTTTAAAACGTCAGATTTGTGGGTTGAGACCCGCCGCGGAGCATGTTCATTAGCTTCTGAGATTAAATAAATGATTCATTCATTATTCAATTAGTCCACTTTAGTCCGTTCCCTTGTATTCGGCACCGGAGAAAAGAAAGAAACGTGTTAAAAAGAGCAAAAAGGCCTCAAACCAGTCAGTGAATTCATATTCATTCATGGAGATATTCTAATTTTAGAGTCTCAGATTAAAGCATTAATACGGAGGCAGAGGCTCCATCTTAATGCTTCTGTACAAGTCGAGTCTTTCATTGTTTCACATGCGGCTGTCCATCTTCCGGGCCAGCCATGTTATCACACTTATTAGCATTTTTATTATTTTAGTTTTTGTTTCTCGATATGACCTGATGGGAATCAACAATACGCCATTGTAGCTGCACGAGATTGGATTTTAATGTAAATATCCACGTGTGGATTCGTCTGAAATCACACAATTGAGAGTGCGACACAAAACACCTTCTCAATCCCCCACAATGCATCACCGTTGACTCAATATATCGGTGTTATGAATTAGTTATGACTGTTGCCTGTGGTCACTCCTCTGAATGAAGACATCAGAAAGAAGAGAGCGATATCTTTGGTATGTGTATATATATATATATATATATATATAAATATATATATATAAATATATATATATACATATATATATATATATATTTATATATATATATTTATATATATATATTTATATAAATACAAATAAATCAACAAATAAGCAAAATAGCCCTTGTGAAGTTTTACAGTTTCTTTAAAGCGACTTCAAATAAAGTCGAGAAGGAAAAGTGTGCCAGTGTGATTAGTGCACGTTATTAGTTTAAAAGCCTGTGTTTTTAAAGGCTTTTTATTCTTAGCCGTCCACTTGAGTGCCTGAAATTTGATTTTTATGCCACACCCTTCCCACAGATGAAGGCTTTAAACCCATTAAACCCTCGATAACAAGCTCAAAGCGCCAGTGGAGAAACAATTTTGGGGCGCTTTCACAAAAGGATGTTCAAAAATAAAATAATAACCCTCTTTGACAGCGGTGTATTATTTAAATTCTCTGGCTGGACCGCATTACAAAAAAAAAAAAAAGTCCCCCGTTGCCTTTGTGGCTATTTTATACAGTATGATGAATATGCACGATTGTCTCTCTCTCTCTGTGTGTGTGTGTGTGTGTGAGGACACACAATAAGTGGTGTCCAGGTTTGGTCCCCCATCAGATTGGCTGTTGCCCCTGGCAACAGGGTTGCTGCTGAGTGGTATCCATTGGTTACCTAAACATTCTGGGCAGCGTCGATGGACAAAGAGGGACGAGAGCAGCACAGAAACACACACAGCTACCCCAGTTGTGTCTTTCCTTCTGCACTTTGTCCATTAAAACTCAAGAAGTAACAGGAAATTTAAACCATTAAAACAACTTTATCTTTATTGCCAAATAATATAAATTAAAATTGTAGATTTGATTAGGTCGTATGAAAGAAATATAATGTTTACCAGAGATGTGTTTATCAACCATTCAGCATGAAAAAGGACAAAAAACAAGTAATATTTGTTGTTTATAAAACCAAAATCGAGTGATTATTGGTCTCTGATAACAATCATCTCGACACACAAATCACGTCCCATGAATTATTTAAATATCAGAATAAAAATAGAAAACTGCATGCAGGGTGCCACATTCCCTGAAAAAAAAATATGAAGTAGTTCAAGTTATAAAAAAAGTTTCATGACCTTTTAAAAAAAAAGATTATTAACGAGATATTTAAAACTCAACAAACGACCGAAAAACAGCCGACACCTGAAAACCAGTTCCTGTGTGTTAAATCTCCGTCTTCTCTCCCCCCCCCCCAACCCCCCCCCAGTATGACCGTACCGAGTCTTCCTTGGAAGGAGTCAATGTAAGTCTCCTTGTTTAAATCTCCATCACTCACTACCTGAGAACATGCGTTGACATCCTACTGGTTTCTCTCCTCCTCCGCCCCTTCCTGACACTCTCTCCCTCTTATCTCTCTCCCCCAGTTCTTCCCTTTCTCCCCCCCCCCCCCCCCCCCCCATCCTCTCTTGACCCTCAGCTAATCTACTGTATGCAAGCCTTCGTATTCTTCACATGTGCCGAGCGACAGATAACTGGCTGTGACGAGTTTATCTCCTCCACAGCTGAAGCCTTCATTCAAGTCCCAGTAAAAACACGAATGTTCTGCAGCTTCAGCAGAATTTATTTACACAATGTAAATTATTGTTGACTCAAATATGCCCAAAAAACTCAGAGAAACAGTTCAGTTTCAGGCAGTCAATATACTGTATTTATATATATATATATAATATATATTGTGTATATATATAATATATTTATATATAATATATATATAATATATATATTATATATACATACACAATATATATATATATACACAATATATATATATATATTATATATACACAATATATACTGATATATAATATATATTATATATACACAATATATATATAATATATATATTATATATATATATACACAATATATTATATATATATACTGACTGCCTGAAACTGATATATAATATATATATATATATATATAGAAACACAATTGATCTTTTAAGACCGTGCGGACAGCTGATGTTTTATTTATTATTTTTAACGTTTGCCAAAACACACCTGTGGGAATTATTAAATCTCTCGGCCGCGGTTTCCACTGTACAAAAAAATTTAAAAATAATATAATATCGTATAATAAAATACGACTCCATCAACCAACCAATTACAAGCTGCTGTGCTCACTGTAGATTGCTTTTGAATCACCACTTAGGCATCCATTTTTATTTTATATATTATATATATATAAATATCTCTGATTCTGCTCTTTTCAAGCAATGATCCCTGTAAGACATCTCCAAGGCGTTTGGATAATTAACCCTCCTTTCTTATTCCCTCTATCACAACCTCCCTTCTCTTCTTCTACCTCCTTCAATCGCCTGCTCTCTTCACCTCGATTTATTGTATTCTACTTCATCCTTCCTGCATTTATCTCTCTCTCTCTCTCATCTGCACTTTATTTTGTCACATTGCATTTTCTTTCCTTCCTCCTCTTCACCTCCCCCCTCTCCCTCCCTCTCTCTCTCTCTCTCTAGTCGTCCATGGAGGACACCACTTCCATCCTGCCCCGCCTCAAGAGGAAGCCCCCCCAGGCCTATGGGATCGGTGCCCTGGCTAAGTCCTCTCTGACAGGTGTGTCAGGTGTGTGTCTGTGCTGCTGTAGGTGGTAAACCAGCCCCCATGTTGCCTCCCGGTGCTCCACACAGGGTGGAGGGTGAAGTTGTTGTTGAGGAGAAGCAGGAGAGGGGGGGGGTCAACCCCCCCCCCGTGGTGTAAAGGATCATTCTTGGTTTTCTTCTCGCGTGTCACTCAAGACGGTTCTGATTGATCCACGATTGGTTTAAACCAATTAGTATTGATGGTGTTTGAGATAGCGTTAGCTTAGCTGTGTTAAAGTCGCAGAATGGAGTAAAAACATATGAATAAATAATTGGAATGTTTTAATCTGGACCGATTGTGACGCAATAGTCCTCCAGCGTGGGTCCTTTCCAGTATTCCTGGGTTAAAATCAGTACGCTTGTTATTTAAGTGACGTTAAGTCCGCGACACGGACTCTTTCCTACACTTTGATCAGGAATGTATGTTTTTGTTCCCTCAAGTCGTGAATTGACAGTTTCGTCGTACGGGAACGTACTTTTTAGGAGAGCAGGCTAGAAGGAAACGGGCAACCTGGTGTTTATTTATGCTTTTTAAAGATTGTAGTCCGATAAACAACGTAGTCAGATGTAAAGCCGTGATATGATGGAGCCGACTGCGTATAAATGAGTTTAGTTAACGAGCTTATGAGGAGGCCAATCATTAAATAGATGATTTTACAACATCATGAAAGCTGAGACCAGTCTTTCAGATGAGATTATTAATTATATTCACTATTTGAGGTCGCTAGTCAGCTCAAACTCTGCGATTGGTCAGGATTTTGTGTATTTTTTTGGGGTACTTTATCCCTTATTAGAGATTAAGAGAGAAATAAAACCAGCTGTTGTTTCCATTTTATGCTTAAACCTCGATGCTGATAGGAAGCCAATGTGCCACTCAACATGTTTTGTTATGTACGACAACAGGAAGAAAAACAATACTCCCCCAAAAAAAATCATCCGACACATTTTTTAAAAAAACTAAAGAAAAACAGGAATGATCTCGTCACCTTTGCCGTAAACGGCGGATTTTGTAAAGCGAACCTCAAAACGACAACTTCAGTCTCCAGGAGGAGGAGGAGGAGGAGGAGGAGGAGGAGCAGCTTGGAGCCAACATGGCCGCCCCTGTGGGTGCCCCTTCCCACATCACTTCCTACTTTTCTCTCCCATTGATATCAACAGCTGACGTCAATGACCGACACATTTTGAGTCATTGACGGGAAATCCAATCAGAATCTTTGATTTCAAAGAGACTAAAGTAAGTGCGATTGCTTACTTTAGTGACCCGGTGAAGCGTCTCCACAGGTGTGTTGGGTGGTGTCTATGTACTGTGGAGGTGGAGGTGAAGGTGAAGGTGGAGGTGAAAGTGAAGGTGAAGGTGGAGGTGAAGATGGAGGTGGATGTGAAGGTGGACGTGAAGGTGGACGTGGAGGTGAAAGTGAAGGTGAAGGTGGAGGTGGAGGTGGAGGTGAAAGTGAAGGTGGAGGTGAAGATGGAGGTGGAGGTGGAGGTGAAAGTGAAGATGGAGGTGGAGGTGAAGATGGAGGTGGAGGTGGAGGTGAAGGTGAAAGTGGAGATGGAGGTGGAGGTGAAGATGGAGGTGGAGGTGGAGGTGAAGGTGAAAGTGGAGGTGAAAGTGAAGGTGAAGGTGGAGGTGAAGATGGAGGTGAAAGTGAAGGTGAAGGTGAAGGTGGAGGTGAAAGTGAAGGTGAAGGTGGAGGTGAAGATGGAGGTGGAGGTGAAAGTGAAGGTGGAGGTGGAGGTGAAAGTGGAGGTGAAAGTGAAGGTGGAGGTGAAAGTGAAGGTGAAAGTGAAGGTGAAGGTGGAGGTGAAGATGGAGGTGGAGGTGAAAGTGAAGGTGGAGGTGGAGGTGAAAGTGAAGGTGGAGGTGGAGGTGAAAGTGGATGTGAAAGTGAAGGTGGAGGTGAAGGTGAAAGTGAAGGTGAAGGTGGAGGTGAAAGTGGAGGTGAAAGTGAAGGTGGAGGTGAAGGTGAAAGTGAAGGTGGAGGTGAAGGTGGAGGTGAAGGTGAAGGTGAAGATGGAGGTGAAAGTGAAGGTGGAGGTGGAGGTGAAGATGGAGGTGAAGGTGGAGGTGAAGATGGAGGTGGATGTGAAGGTGGAGGTGGAGGTGGAGCTGGTGGTGAAAGTGAAAGTGAAGGTGAAGGTGAAGGTGGAGGTGGAGGTGAAAGTGAAGGTGAAAGTGGAGGTGGAGGTGAAGATGGAGGTGAAGGTGAAAGTGAAAGTGAAGGTGAAGGTGGAGGTGGAGGTGAAAGTGAAGGTGAAAGTGGAGGTGGAGGTGAAGATGGAGGTGAAAGTGAAGGTGAAGGTGGAGGTGAAGGTGGAGCTGGTGGTGAAAGTGAAAGTGAAGGTGAAGGTGGAGGTGGAGGTGAAAGTGAAGGTGAAAGTGGAGGTGGAGGTGAAGATGGAGGTGAAGGTGAAAGTGAAAGTGAAGGTGAAGGTGGAGCTGGTGGTGAAAGTGAAAGTGAAGGTGGAGCTGGAGATGGAGCTGGTGGTGCTTGTGAAGAATTGACTTATTTGTGCTTCCAACTGTGCTCTGTGGTGTTTAAGCGCCTCAAGTGTAAAATAATAATAATAATGTTTCGGTTTATTTTTTTGTGTCTGGTGCACTTTAAATATTCATTTTTAAGGCTTTGAGGCCCCTCCCCCCCGACCCCCCCCCCCCCCTCACCCCCATTCTTTCCATTCCTATTTCCATCCCCAATTAGTCCAAAACGAGATTGTCTCTTTGTCTTCGGGGAGAAGCGGTTTCTATTCATAACTCGTGAACCAGAAGCTCCGTTTTGATTTTGATTTTAATTCGTTATCGATCTGTAAGCGTCTGACTCGGAGCACACGCCCCCCCTGCTTTGAATCCTGCATCCTGATTGGGCCCCGAGGGTTTTGGGACCCCCTGTTCCTCCGGCCTCTCTTAGGCTCCGTTTGTTGTGTTTACCGAGAGACGAGTAACGGCTCCGGTTATTAATACGGGTTCAATTCAACTCTTAACGAGCACGCGGGGGCAACCCCGTCCGATTGGTCGCCGCTGGCGGAGCTCCAGTCACCCGACCTCCGACCTCTGACCTCTTCTGCATCGCTCCGGTAATTTGTTTTCTTTGTTTTTTTGGGGTTGTTTTCTTACAGACTTCAAAATGTATTTTATTTAAAATATTATTCATGCAAACCAGCTGCAAGGTCTCGAGTCACATCCATTCCGGTGCATGCATCACCCCACTGGCATTATGAATCAGTCACTTAAACAGCTTCCCTTTAACAACATTACACAGTTTCTCATTATCATTCTACCCCCCCCACACACACAGAGCCTCAGGTGGAGGCGTCATCAACCAAAAGCGTCCAGAAGTAGTTCTGACAGTGCTGTGTGTGTGTGTGTGTGTGTGTGTGTGTGTTTGTGTGTGTGTGTGTGTGCGCCCCACCTGTACGTAGGCGTGTCTCGCTCCATGAAGGACAAAGTGACCAAGCCCACCGCCATGGCCCAGGGCCGCGTGGCCCACATGATCGAGTGGCAGAGTTGGGGCAAACCAACCGCGGGGCCGACGGGGAACGCCGGGCACAACAACCTGCTGCGGGAGAAGGAGCGCCGGCTGGAGAACGACGCCTACAGCGACCTGAGCGACGGGGAGAAGGAGGCTCGCTTCGCCGCAGGTGAGCGTAGGGGGAACCGGGAGAGTCCGGTCGGGTCCGAGCTGTGGGTCCGAACCCCCAACCCTTCCTGGCCTGGTGCATCTAAGTCAAATGAATAATTAGTGTCTTCCAACATTTACTTGGACTAAACCACTTTGTATCCTAATTAACTTCTGCTTGTGTTAGCGAAGCTGGAACTGGGATGTGTGTCTCTAATTGTGTGTTTCCCCCCCCCCCCCCCCCCCCCCCCCCCCTGGTTGTTCTCGCCCTCCCTCGTCAGGCATCATGCAGCAGTTCGCCATCTCCGAGGCGACGCTGTTCGGCTGGACCTCGATGGACGGGGAGAGCCTGGGCGCCGGCTCCAACCAGGGCAGCGTGGCTCACCTGAGCGAGGTGAACCAGGAGAGCATCACCAGCAGAGGTACTGCAGTCTGAAAGCTTTAAGGGGAACATTAGACTTGGAAGACAACGGACGACGGGCTGTTCGTTTCTGAAACATGTGAAACGTCTGACGGGTCACGAGTGAGAGAATATTCTATTAAAAGAATCCCCACCCCAAAAAAATACAGGACGAGTCGTATTCAAATGAGGGGAAAAGAAATGGCGTTAACGAGATGCGTCGTGGTCTGAGCCTCAGGTGGTCAGATGTCAGTCGGTCATAGGATGATATGAACGAGGAGGAAGGAAGGAAGGAAGGAAGGAAGGGAGGAAGGGAGCGAGATTAGGAAACACCCGTCCGACCTCCAACGTCACGGAGACGCAAAACAATTCGGTCTTTCTGGTTCAATAATAATAATAATAAATACATTTAAAGACTCCAGACCCTGGAGTGACCCTGCAGGTCAGACCAGACCCTCATTACCAGCACCATCTGGGCTCTGCACTGTGCTTCACGTGTCCTCCTCTGCCCCCCCCCCCCCCCCCCCCCCCATCTCCTCCACCTGTACAGACCAGGTGCTCCACCACTCCTCGGCGGACGTCTGGCCTCACACCTACGTCTCCCAGGGCCTGTACTGCCTGTCGTCCTCCGACGCCTGGGACCCAATCACCAGCCAGCCCTCGGGCGTGGCGTCCCCCGCCGCCGGCTCCTACATCATGTCCAGCGGTGAAGACCTGAACCTCCTCCCCGATACACGCCCTCTGTCGGAGGGTTGGGGTGGGGGGGCTGACGTCACTAAGTGTTTTATGCTCAATCCCCCCCCCCCCCCCCTAGGTGGCAGCGGAGCGGCGGGGACGCCCGGCGAGGGCTTCGAGGGGACGGTGGGCGGTTACCTGCAGCAGCAGCAGCACCACGCTCACCTGGCCCTGCAGCAGCAGAGCCAGCTCCATCAGCTCCAACACCTCCACCAGTACCAGCAACAGCTGCTGCAGTACCAGCAGCAACAGGTCCGCAGCACTGAAGCTAACCGCTAACTGCGTCTACATGTTAGCAGAATACACCGCATACATATAATAAGAGAAGTTTATGACCAAAATGCCTTCAAAATGAACGGCTGATAGTCCTGATTAGTGAACAGTGAAACATGTGCTCTCTCAGCTTCCTGAGTAACGGACAGCGAAGCGGTTTTATTCTTCTTATTGGATAATAACGGCCTCCAACTACTGCACGATTGAGTTCTTTAACCGTTTGTATTTGGGAAACTGGAAGCTAGGCGAGGTCACGGTGGAACGCCATCTGGTTTCCTTCTAAATGAATGTCGTACCGAGCGGTGCGTCGGGATCTAATGGACCCGTTGGCACGAATGTACACATGACTAATGTCTTCAATCCACGTAATGCACAAAAATATTCACATTTAAATCAAAGTAGCAGGATTTTTAGGGTTACGAAATAATAACTTGAAAAGCACGGCGCCTCAGAAAAGACACCGGAAAATGAGCCCGTCATTATTATGGGTTTTAAAATCAGTCGGTCATGTTTTCTGAGCGTTTCTCATCATTTAATCTAGTTATCAGTGATTAGAAGGCAGTAAAAAAAAAAAAAAGTCTCCGGCAAAGACTGCAAAAAAACGTTGGAGGAATATAAATATTTTTTGGCACAACGAGACGTGTTGCTATGCGGTCGCTATGGAGTCCCGTTACTGAAGAAGCTGAACACGTGTATTTAAATCTCTAGTGGCCACGTTGGTTTCAAACCCCCATATATATATATATATATATATATATATATATATATAATCTCATTAATGGTCTCTTCTTCCTTTCCCATCTCTGACTACAGCCTATGGAGCACAGGCAACATAGCGCCTCCCATTCCCTCCAAGCCACTCCCAACAGCACCATCCACAGCCTGGGCCCTCCCACCCACCCTCGGCTAGCTGACCTGTGGGGAGCTGCGCAGGTGGAGCCACAGCACGTAGGCACCCCGCCCCCCCCCCCCCCCCACCCCACCCACCCCCCAGGCTGAATCTAAATGGTCAGATTACAGACTTTGCGGACTAGACGGCGGTTTAATTTGTGTGTGTGTGTGTGTGTGTGTGTGTGGGGGGGGCGGCATCTCATTATGCATTTAACACTGTTGTGGTTTAGCTTCTGTGATGTCAATGCAAAAGGTGGAAAGAGTGCACAAGTAGACCCTTTTTTTGGGGGGGGTCTTTCTGCATCATGTTTTTTAACGCTCTTCTTTGCTAATTTGTTTTTTGTTTTGTTTTTCTGGGACCTGGGTTTGTTTTTTACCGTCAGCAGGCGGTATTTAACACACAGCCGTAGTGCAATGAATGATGGGAGAGACTGCCAGGGGGAAGACGGCAAGGTAGGAAACGGGCTGTGAACGCGTCTGCATGGAGCACGGCCTTAAAAAGTCTGCATGACGACCTCTAAAGGACCCCCGATTGGACCTTTGACCCCCCAAAAGGGAGCATCTGTAGAGATGAATGCCTGGTTCCTCAGAGGAGCATCCGTATCCGTAGAGATGAATGCCTGGTTCCTCAGAGGAGCATCCGTAGAGATGACTGCCTGGTTCTTCAGAGGAGCATCCGTATCCGTAGAGATGAATGCCTGGTTCCTCAGAGGAGCATCCGTAGAGATGACTGCCTGGTTCTTCAGAGGAGCATCCGTAGAGATGAATGCCTGGTTCTTCAGAGGAGCATCCGTAGAGATGAATGCCTGGTTCTTCAGAGGAGCATCCGTAGAGATGACTGCCTGGTTCCTCAGAGGAGCATCCGTAGAGATGAATGCCTGGTTCTTCAGAGGAGCATCCGTAGAGATGACTGCCTGGTTCCTCAGAGGAGCATCCGTAGAGATGACTGCCTGGTTCCTCAGAGGAGCATCCGTAGAGATGAATGCCTGGTTCTTCAGAGGAGCATGCTGTAAAGTCCGCAAGTTTTACAACTCTCAGCATTTGGATTCAGCATCTGTGTGTGTGTGTGTGTGTGTGTGTGTGACGTGTGTGTGTGTTCGTCTCTCTGACGTCCGGACATGGGAGCTCATATTCTGCTCTTCCTTCCTTCCTTCTGTCTCTGTTTCTTTCTTTCTTTCTGTGACCAGGAGGTACAATTTGAAGGGTTATTTAATGTCAGTCTGTGTGGTTCAATCCATTAAATCCAGGAACTCTTACCCGGTTGCAGGTGGAGGTGAACGGGCCGCCGGCTGACGTGGTCGGCGGAGCGGCGGAGACGCTCGGAGAGGAGCCGGAGTCCGACGGCATCCCCGAGCGGCACGAAGAGGAAGAGGAGGAGGAGGAGCTGACGAAGGTGAGCGGGCCCCAGAGTCCCAGAACCCCCCTGACGACTCGACGAGGTTAAAGACGTCGCGTTCCTTTCGTGTCTTCGCAGGTGGACGAGGTGACGTTGACCCTGGAGCCGTGCTCTTTGACCCCGTCCCCGCTGAGGGAGGAGGTGCCCTCGACCGGAGGCTCGAGCCCGGGGCCGCCGGCACAGGCGGCCGCCAGGAAACCCTTCGAAGTCACGCCCTGCGTCGTCCAATCGCTGGAAGAGTAAAGGACGAGGAGGCGGGGACTGAAATAAATACTCCAATAATCAATCGAGCTACTCCCCCCCCCCCCCTCCGGAACCCAACTACACACCCACTTTGAGTCGGAGGAAATGAGACTCTTTAAAAGACGATAAACGTGGGATGTAACGTACACAAACTAAATGCCAAGAAGCCCCGCCCCCCCCCCCCCCCCCACCGAAGCCAGTCCAGGAAGTAAGGAAAGAAGAAAAAGGACAAGAGGGGGCCCGAAGGGGCCTTGTTTAACATCATTGCAATACAACACACAAGGACTCCACAAGGTCAAACGGGGGTCATGAACGTTACCGGGTCACAGAGCACTGATTGGCTGAGTGATGTATTTTTTGCTTTGATTGACAGCCGGTTGAGTCGCACTCTTTATTTTGAAGCACTTGAACAGCAAAACAAAGTGCATGCTTTTCAACAGCGAGCTCGCCCCCAACAGGATATAACACACTATACAAACTCACAATATATCAAATAGCTTTTTATAATAAAATGTTATAAAAAAATTAATTAAAAAAGCCAATAAACCCGACATGTATCTGTATGAAAGTAAGACCATGTGTGTGTGTGTATGTGTGTGTGTGTGAGTGTAGCGTTTATTTGTGTGTAAAAATATATATTTATTCTGGGAATCAGATTCTTCTCTGTGATGTTTTCTGGAAACATAAACACACACGTTCGTACTCGTCTCGTGACCTTTGACCTTCACATGACTAGTGACACACGAGTGTTCCTCACAAAAGGTTGAAACATGAACGCACAACCGGTAGGATTACTCTAAAATAATATATAATATTTTATATATATATATATATAAATACACATATATATACATACATATATATATACACATACATATATATATATAAATACACATATATATACATACATATATATATACACATACATATATATGTATATATATACACACATATACACACGCATACATATACACATATATATACACACACATATATATATATATATGTGTGTATATATATATACATGTGTATATATATACACACACATATATATACACATATGTATATATATATATATCCATCCATCCATTTTCAATACCGCTTATCCTCATTAGGGTCGCGGGGGCGCTATATATATATATATATATACACACACACACATATATATGTATATACATATGTATGTGTATACATATATATATACACATATATATACACATACATATGTATACACATACATATGTATGTGTATACATATATATATGTATGTGTGTATATATATATGTGTGAATATATATATACATATATATACACATATATATATGTGTGTATATATATGTGTGTATATATATATATATGTGAATATATATATATATGTATATACATATATATGTGTGTGAATATATATATATATATGTGTGTGTATATATGCATATACATATATATATATATGCATATATATATATGTATATGCATATATACACACACACACACATATATATATATATATGTATATACATATATATGTGTGTGAATATATATATATATGTATATGCATATATACACACACATATATATATGTATATACATATATATATGTGTGTGTATATATGCATATACATATATATATATATGCATATATATATATATGTATATGCATATATACACACACATATATATATATATATGTATATACATATATATGTGTGTGAATATATATATATATATATATGTATATGCATATATACACACACATATATATGTATATACATATATATGTGTGTGTATATACATACATGATAAGTAAATGTGCATGACTGAAGCCCAAAGGTGCAGATGTTCCCATAGCAGAAGCACATGGCTAATTAATATGCAGGATGATGTCATCAGACCTCCCCGTTGCCTTTGTTAGTGAAGTTTAGGCATGAGGAGTGAGATTATTATGGTATGGAGGGGGGGGGGGGGGGGGAGGCCCGATGATGTCCGTTTGCAGAATGAGTAGCTAAAAGCTTCAGAGTTTGTATTTTGGGGTTTTGGGAACCACGACATGGCACCAGTACTTCAAGGTCAGAGGTCAGAGGTCAGAGGTCGTCCTCACAGAGCGGTGGTGGTGTTCTGGTTCATTAACCACCGGCCAGGCAGACGCCCGGCCATCGTCTTGGAAGCAGAGACGTGGCCCCCTCGGTGCCTTTTTGGGAGGATTTCTGTGTCGTTGTTGTTGTTGTTGTTGTTGTTTCATAAACATCAAAAATACAGACAATAAAGAAATGCTGCAGAGTAGAAGGAGTCCTTGAAGGCAACACGCGTTAGTGATGTCATGTGGATGAGTGAAGTGAAGTGGAACGATATCCGTCACAACAAACAAACAACTGACAAACAGAAAGGAAGTGAGAAACAATTATATAAGCTTATTATGGGATGTTTGTGAGATGTCGTCATGCAGTGTGATTACACTGTATGATTACTTTAATTACTTCTGTGGAGTAATTCATAGCTTCCTTTCCTCTGCCCTTGCTTCCTTTCCTCTGTCCTCATCTGTACAACACACCCACAGATGCTTCCTTTCCTCTGCCCTTGCTTCCTTTCCTCTGTCCTCGTCTTAACACACCCACAGATGCTTCCTTTCCTCTGACCTTGCTTCCTTTCCTCTGTCCTCATCTGTACAACACACCCACAGGTGATTCCTTTCCTCTGACCTTGCTTCCTTTCCTCTGTCCTGGTCTTAACACACCCACAGATACTTCCTTTCCTCTGCCCTTGCTTCCTTTCCTCTGTCCTCGTCTTAACACACCCACAGATGCTTCCTTTCCTCTGCCCTTGCTTCCTTTCCTCTGTCCTGGTCTTAACACACCCACGTGTGCTTCCTTTCCTCTGACCTTGCTTCCTTTCCTCTGTCCTGGTCTTAACACACCCACAGATGCTTCCTTTCCTCTGACCTTGCTTCCTTTCCTCTGTCCTCATCTGTACAACACACCCACAGGTGATTCCTTTCCTCTGCCCTTGCTTCCTTTCCTCTGTCCTCGTCTTAACACACCCACAGATGCTTCCTTTCCTCTGACCTTGCTTCCTTTCCTCTGTCCTGGTCTTTACACACCCACAGATACTTCCTTTCCTCTGACCTTGCTTCCTTTCCTCTGTCCTGGTCTTAACACACCCACAGATGCTTCCTTTCCTCTGACCTTGCTTCCTTTCCTCTGTCCTCATCTGTACAACACACCCACAGGTGATTCCTTTCCTCTGCCCTGGTTTCCTTTCCTCTGACCTTGCTTCCTTTCCTCTGTCCTGATCTTAACACACCAACGTGTGCTTCCTCTCCTCTGACCTTGCTTCCTTTCCTCTGTCCTCATCTGTACAACACACCCACGTGTGCTTCCTTTCCTCTGTCCTGGTCTTAACACACCCATGTGTGCTTCCTTTCCTATGCCCTTGCTTCCTTTCCTCTGTCCTGGTCTTAACACACCCACGTGTGCTTCCTCTCCTCTGACCTTGCTTCCTTTCCTCGGTCCTGGTCTTAACACACCCACAGTGCTTCCTCTCCTCTCTCCTTGCTTCCTTTCCTCTGTCCTGGTCTTAACACACCCACGTGTGCTTCCTCTCCTCTGACCTTGCTTCCTTTCCTCTGTCCTGGTCTTAACACACCCACGTGTGCTTCCTTTCCTCTGTCCTGGTCTTAACACACCCACGTGTGCTTCCTCTCCTCTCTCCTTGCTTCCTTTCCTCTGTCCTGGTCTTAACACACCCACAGTGCTTCCTCTCCTCTCTCCTTGCTTCCTTTCCTCTGTCCTGGTCTTAACACACCCACGTGTGCTTCCTCTCCTCTCTCCTTGCTTCCTTTCCTCCGTCCTGGTCTTAACACACCCACAGTGCTTCCTCTCCTCTCTCCTTGCTTCCTTTCCTCTGTCCTGGTCTTAACACACCCACGTGTGCTTCCTCTCCTCTCTCCTTGCTTCCTTTCCTCTGTCCTGGTCTTAACACACCCACAGTGCTTCCTCTCCTCTGACCTTGCTTCCTTTCCTCTGTCCTGGTCTTAACACACCCACGTGTGCTTCCTCTCCTCTCTCCTTGCTTCCTTTCCTCTGTCCTGGTCTTAACACACCCACAGTGCTTCCTCTCCTCTCTCCTTGCTTCCTTTCCTCTGTCCTGGTCTTAACACACCCACGTGTGCTTCCTCTCCTCTCTCCTTGCTTCCTTTCCTCTGTCCTGGTCTTAACACACCCACGTGTGCTTCCTCTCCTCTGACCTTGCTTCCTTTCCTCGGTCCTGGTCTTAACACACCCACGTGTGCTTCCTCTCCTCTGACCTTGCTTCCTTTCCTCGGTCCTGGTCTTAACACACCCACAGTGCTTCCTCTCCTCTCTCCTTGCTTCCTTTCCTCTGTCCTGGTCTTAACACATCCATGTGTGCTTCCTCTCCTCTCTCCTTGCTTCCTTTCCTCCGTCCTGGACCTGGGTAAATAAAAAGGTCAAAAAGCGGTTCACTTAATAAAACTTTATTTCGCTACATCTTTCAAAAGTTTTTATACATTTTGAGACAACGTTTGACTAAAAAAGGAAAATAAATACGTGAACCACGAGACAGAAGACGTTTAGCCCTCTTAAGAAAAGGACACACACATTTTAAAAAATCACACACACACACATAAAGAGGGTTTAAAGACTTTAAGGCAGCACCTGAGAAACTGAATCCAGGAGATCACGGCATCAACTAAGTTAAAAGGTAGAATATAAATATAATATAAGACTAGAGGAATCCATCAGAGTACAGGAACCTCCCGATCGTTTCTATCTGGAATAAGAAGCAGCAGAGACAGACACAGTTATAATTTAAGTGATCTGAAAGTAGTGAAAACATGTGTGTGTGTGTGTGAGTGAGTGTGTGTGTGTGTGCGTGAGTGTGCGTGAGTGTGCGTGAGTGTGAGTGTGTGTGAGTGTGTGTGTGAGTGTGTGTGAGTGTGCGTGAGTGTGTGTGTGCGAGTGTGTGAGTGTGTGAGTGTGTGTGTGAGTGTGTGTGAGTGTGCGTGAGTGTGTGTGTGTGAGAGTGTGTGTGCGTGAGTGTGTGTGTGTGTGTGTGTGTGAGTGTGTGCGAGTGTGTGTGCGAGTGTGTGTGCGAGTGAGTGTGTGTGCGAGTGTGAGTGTGTGAGTGTGTGTGTGAGTGTGTGTGAGTGTGCGTGAGTGTGTGTGTGTGAGAGTGTGTGTGAGTGTGTGTGCGAGTGTGTGTGTGTGTGTGTGTGAGTGTGTGTGTGTGTGTGCGAGTGTGTGTGTGTGTGTGTGTGAGTGTGTGTGTGCGAGTGAGTGTGTGAGTGAGTATGTGTGCGAGTGTGAGTGTGTGTGTGAGTGTGTGTGAGTGTGCGTGAGTGTGTGTGTGAGTGTGTGTGAGTGTGTGTGTGCGAGTGTGTGTGTGAGTGAGTGTGTGAGTGAGTGTGTGTGCGAGTGTGAGTGTGTGTGTGTGAGTGTGTGTGTGAGAGTGTGCGTGAGTGTGTGTGTGTGAGAGTGTGTGTGAGTGTGTGTGCGAGTGTGTGTGTGTGTGTGTGAGTGTGTGTGTGTGTGTGTGTGCGAGTGTGTGTGTGTGTGTGTGTGTGAGTGTGTGTGTGCGAGTGTGTGTGTGAGTGAGTGTGTGAGTGAGTATGTGTGCGAGTGTGTGTGTGTGTGTGTGTGTGTGAGTGTGTGTGTCAACCCGACCGTGATGAGATGGGCGCTGAGGCAAAGCGTCACAAGGTCAGCACACGAGTTGGAGGTCGTTTTTTGGGGCTTTTGGAGGATCCTCGTTAGTTTAGAGATGAAAGAGACTACAACTGGAACTTTAACGCATTTTAGTAAATAAATATGTTTGTGTGTGTACGTCGTAGACGGTGCCACGAACAGTAAAATAATAATAAGAGTTGTCAGGGATTCCTTAAATTGTCTTAAATTCTTTAAATGAACAGCTCCTTCACCATTTCAACCCCATCACACATTCATATGGAGCTATTATTTCGTGAGGTCACAGTGACCTTTGACCCCTACAGCGTTCCTGAGATACGACGAGAACGAGAAACACGACATCTAAAAACACGCACACAGATTATTAAGAATCCCGTCTAAGTGAGGACAAAAGAGGTCAGAAAAAGAAACTCACACCTTTAAAAAACTAATCTACACCATCGGCTCATCGTCACTCTCCTCATCCGGCTCGAGGAGCCTCTGTAAGGGTCTCTGGGTGGTGGTGGGGGGGGGGAGGAGGAGGGGGAGGAGTGGAAGAAGAAGGGACCGGCGGAGGAGTGGTGGAGGGAGGGGGGGTGAGGCGGCTCTCCTCCACCTCCGGGCTCACGCCCTCGATCCACACCTCCGTTTCGTTCTCGTGGAGACGGTGGTGGGGAGGGGGGGGAGGGAGCTGGGGAGCAGCTGGAGCCGAGGGAGGAGGGCAGGTGGAGGTGGAGGGAGGAGGGCAGGTGGAGGTGGAGGGAGGAGAGGACGGAGCAGCGGAGGAGGAGGAAGGCGGAGATTTGGGAACAGAGTTGCGGTTGGTGATGTCGCGAAAGCTGGCGAGAGGAGGACGGAGGCGGACGCCAGAGCGAGTGGAGCCTTCGATGGCCTTCTGGAGCTGAAGGAGGGAGGAAGGAGAAGAAGAAGGAAGGAGAACAAGAAGAACAAGAACGAACAAGAAGGAGAAGAAGAAGGAAGGAGAACGAGAAGAACAAGAACAAGAAGGAGAAGAAGAAGGAAGGAGAACAAGAACAAGAAGGAGAAGAAGAAGGAAGGAGAACAAGAACAAGAAGGAGAAGAAGAAGGAAGGAGAACAAGAACAAGAAGGAGAAGAAGAAGGAAGGAGAACAAGAAGAACAAGAAGGAGAAGAAGAAGGAAGGAGAACAAGAACAAGAAGGAGAAGAAAAAGGAAGGAGAACAAGAACAAGAAGGAGAAGAAGAAGGAAGGAGAACAAGAACAAGAAGGAGAAGAAGAAGGAAGGAGAACAAGAAGAACAAGAAGGAGAAGAAGGAGAACAAGAAGAACAAGAAGGAGAACAAGAAGAACAAGAAGAAGGAAGGAGAACAAGAACAAGAAGGAGAAAGAAGAACAAGAAGAACAAGAAGGAGAAGAAGGAAGGAGAACAAGAAGAAGGAAGGAGAACAAGAACAAGAAGGAGAAAGAAGAACAAGAAGAACAAGAAGGAGAAGAAGAAGAACAAGAACAAGAAGGAGAAGAAGAAGAAGGAAGGAGAACAAGAAGAACAAGAACAAGAAGGAGAAGAAGAAGGAAGGAGAACAAGAACAAGAAGGAAGAGAAGAAGGAAGGAGAACAAGAAGAAGAAGGAGAAGAAGAAGGAAGGAGAACAAGAACAAGAAGGAGAAGAAGAAGGAAGGAGAACAAGAACAAGAAGGAGAAGAAGAAGGAAGGAGAACAAGAACAAGAAGGAGAAGAAAAAGGAAGGAGAACAAGAACAAGAAGGAGAAGAAGAAGGAAGGAGAACAAGAACAAGAAGGAGAAGAAGAAGGAAGGAGAACAAGAACAAGAAGGAGAAGAAAAAGGAAGGAGAACAAGAACAAGAAGGAGAAGAAGAAGGAAGGAGAACAAGAACAAGAAGGAGAAGAAGAAGGAAGGAGAACAAGAAGAACAAGAAGGAGAAGAAGGAGAACAAGAAGAACAAGAAGGAGAACAAGAAGAACAAGAAGAAGGAAGGAGAACAAGAACAAGAAGGAGAAAGAAGAACAAGAAGAACAAGAAGGAGAAGAAGGAAGGAGAACAAGAAGAAGGAAGGAGAACAAGAACAAGAAGGAGAAAGAAGAA
>NC_046976.1:19600580-19605580 GCF_009769545.1 Cyclopterus lumpus | reverse complement strand
AAAGTAAGATGGAAAATCGTCTCTTTTACGTCTCGACTCGGCGCTTCATTTCACTTTTTCAGAGGTTGAAAACGGCGTTTTTACAACTCTGTAAATTCATTCTTTAATCCGATTGCCGTCTGAGACCTGCACGCACCTCATGTGTCCGAAGCCGAGCTCCGGCAGGTACGGGAGCTTCTTGACCTGGATGATGGAGTCGTACAGGGAGGGCTGCAGGCCCTGGGCCACCATGTTGGCCAGGATTACTGCCACCATCATGGGCAGGATGTGGGAGATCTGACCCGTCAGCTCAAAGCAGATCACCGCCGTGGACACCGTGTGAGTCACGGCCCCGGTCAAAGCTGCCGCTCCTGTCGAGAGACGGGGGGAATAAACAAGGAAAGAGGGGTAGAGATGTTTAGGCAGGAGGAAAAGATCAAGGCGGAGAAGAAAAGACGGAGAAGGAGGAGCTGGAGGGGCACTCGCATCAAAAAGACAGTGAAGGGGTTCAGGAAAAAATAGATTAATAGCAAAGTGTGTGAGGGAAGCAAAGAAAAGGGTAGAGAGAAGGATAACAGATAGAAGGGTAAAAGGAAGGAAACAAGAGACAGGTAGGAACATCAAGGAAGTAAGGAGGGATGAAGGGAGAAAGAGGAGGCATGTGCTTTGGATTGAAGGGAGGCCACGTTTCTGGGTCGCTGGCTGAGAGGAGGACAGCAGAGGAAACCCACTGTGACATTTAACTGTCAGAGCAAAGTGGCCACATGCTCTGATGAGGAGGAAGAGGAGGAGGACAGGAAGGGAGGGGGGTTGAGGAAGAGTAGGTGGGGAGGGCGACACGACAACCGGTTCCACCGAGGTTGACGGGAGAGGAGAAGGAGAGAGAAGATGAGGGAGGTGACAGGAGAGAAGGACATCTGATGACAAGCTGAGGTTGACAGAGGGGAGGATGGAAGGGAGGACAGAGGGGAGGATGGAAGGGAGGAGGATAGAAGGGAGGACAGGGAGGAGGATGGAAGGGAGGAGGATAGAAGGGAGGACAGGGAGGAGGATGGAAGGGAGGACAGGGAGGAGGATGGAAGGGAGGAGGATAGAAGGGAGGACAGGGAGGAGGATGCAGAGAGGAGGATAGAAGGGAGGACAGGGAGGAGGATAGAAGGGAGGATGCAGAGAGGAGGACAGAAGGGAGGATGCAGAGAGGAGGATAGAAGGGAGGACAGGGAGGAGGATAGAAGGGAGGATGCAGAGTGGAGGACAGAAGGGAGGATGCAGAGAAGAGGACAGAAGGGAGGATGCAGAGAAGAGGACAGAAGGGAGGATGCAGAGAGGAGGACAGAAGGGAGGATGCAGAGAAGAGGACAGAAGGGAGGATGCAGAGAAGAGGACAGAAGGGAGGATGCAGAGAAGAGGACAGAAGGGAGGATGCAGAGAAGAGGACAGAAGGGAGGATGCAGAGAGGAGGACAGAAGGGAGGATGCAGAGTGGAGGACAGAAGGGAGGATGCAGAGTGGAGGACAGAAGGGAGGATGCAGAGAGGAGGACAGAAGGGAGGATGCAGAGTGGAGGACAGAAGGGAGGATGCAGAGAGGAGGACAGAAGGGAGGATGCAGAGAGGAGGACAGAAGGGAGGATGCAGAGTGGAGGACAGAAGGGAGGATGCAGAGAGAAGGACAGAAGGGAGGATGCAGAGTGGAGGACAGAAGGGAGGATGCAGAGAGAAGGACAGAAGGGAGGATGCAGAGTGGAGGACAGAAGGGAGGATGCAGAGTGGAGGACAGAAGGGAGGATGCAGAGAGAAGGACAGAAGGGAGGATGCAGAGTGGAGGACAGAAGGGAGGATGCAGAGTGGAGGACAGAAGGGAGGATGCAGAGTGGAGGACAGAAGGGAGGATGCAGAGTGGAGGACAGAAGGGAGGATGCAGAGTTGAGGACAGAAGGGAGGATGCAGAGAGGAGGACAGAAGGGAGGATGCAGAGTGGAGGACAGAAGGGAGGATGCAGAGTGGAGGACAGAAGGGAGGATGCAGAGAGGAGGACAGAAGGGAGGATGCAGAGTGGAGGACAGAAGGGAGGATGCAGAGTGGAGGACAGAAGGGAGGATGCAGAGTGGAGGACAGAAGGGAGGATGCAGAGTGGAGGACAGAAGGGAGGATGCAGAGTGGAGGACAGAAGGGAGGATGCAGAGTGGAGGACAGAAGGGAGGATGCAGAGTGGAGGACAGAAGGGAGGATGCAGAGTGGAGGAGGGCAGCTTGACTCTGTGATGAACTGTTTTTTTAAATATCAGAACCGATTGAAGCTCTCTAGCGCCCGGAGGTCTTAACTCGGGAGTCCGAACGCATGAGCAACTAAACAAAAGTTGACGGACGGATGAGAGACGGGAGGCGGGAGCAGGGAGACTAACCAATGACTGCGTACCCTCCGGGGATGATGCGGTAGAGGATGCCATCAAACACGATGCCGTGAGGGAACAGGGTGGCCATGATCTCCCCAACCAGCCGGCCGAACGCAGCTCCTGAAGAGGGGGAAGAAACGTAAAACAACAACAACAACAACCGTAGACTGTACACAATAAACACACGATTCCTAAAATGTGGCGGTGGATAACAAGACAACGCCTCCTGTGGAAGTTAATGACACCCTGAGGAGCTCACCCAGTATGAAGACGGGCATGAAGGCCCCCGAGGGAATGGGCATGGTGGTGGCCACCGCGGACATCCAGAACTGGAACACAAGAACACGTTCCACACGGTTCAGAAGAGGGAACCGGAGAACCACAAACAAGACTCAACCCCGTCTCCTCTTCTCTGCTTTCATTCTCGATAATATCGCGTGTTGTTGTTGTTGTTGTTGTTGTTGTTGCTGCGGGTCTCCCACCTGACACCAATCAGATCGCTTGTGCTTTACTGCGAGAGGAGAGATTTAAAGTCTAAAATTAGTTACAGAAACGGAGAATCGGGAAGATCTGTGTGTGTGTGTGTGGTGGGGGAAGGGACCCAATCACCCTTGGGTGTCCTTGAGCAAGGCACTTAATCAACAGCTGGCTCCAGTAAAAGCTGCAGAGGACGGCGCTGCAGCCCAGATGTCTCAACAAACTCTCTGTATCGGTCAGAATGTAACTCTGGGTTTTTGGTGTGTGTGTGTGTGTGTGTGTGCATCCGTTCGGCGCGAGAGGAGGGAGGAGAGAAGGGAGGAGGAGGAGAGGAGGAGGAAGGAGAGGAGGGAGGAGAGGAAGAGGAGGGAGGGGGAGGGAGGAGGGAGGAGGAAAGAGGAGGAGAGGAGGAAGGAGAAGGAGGAGGAGGAGAGGAAGGAAGAAGGAGAGGAGGAGGAAGGAGAAGGAGGAAGGAGGAAGGAAAAAGGAGGAGGTAGGAAGGAGAAGAGGGAGGAAGGAGGAAGGAGGGAGGAAGGAGGAAGGAGGAGGGAGGAGGAGAGGAGGAAGGAGGAGGGAGGAGGGAGGAGGAGAAGGAGGAAGGAGAGGAGGAAGGAGGAAGAAGAAGGAGGCTGGTGGCAGCAGTAGAACGTGTTGTTGGTATTTGTTGAGTTTTTCCAGCCAGCTGCTTCACTTTGGTTGAAATTGAGTTTTTGCCGCCACGACTGAACCGAGTAACGCTGGCTATGTATTATTCATTATTATCTATCTATATCTATATATATATGTATTATTCATTATTATCTATCTATATCTATATCTATATGTATTATTCATTATTATCTATCTATATCTATATATATATGTATTATTCATTATTATCTATCTATATCTATATATATATATGTATTATTATCTATCTATATATATATGTATTATTCATTATTATCTATCTATATCTATATATATATGTATTATTCATTATTATCTATCTATATCTATATATATTATTATCTATCTATATATATATGTATTATTCATTATTATCTATCTATATCTATATCTATATATATATTATTATCTATCTATATATATATGTATTATTCATTATTATCTATCTATATATATATATGTATTATTCATTATTATCTATCTATATCTATATATATATATGTATTATTCATTATTATCTATCTATATATCTATATATATGTATTATTCATTATTATCTATCTATATCTATATGTATTATTCATTATTATCTATCTATATCTATATATATATGTATTATTCATTATTATCTATCTATATCTATATATATATGTATTATTCATTATTATCTATCTATATCTATATATATATATGTATTATTCATTATTATCTATCTATATCTATATATATATGTATTATTCATTATTATCTATCTATATCTATATATATATGTATTATTCATTATTATCTATCTATATCTATATATATATGTATTATTCATTATTATCTATCTATATCTATATATATATTATTATCTATATCTATATATATATGTATTATTCATTATTATCTATCTATATCTATATCTATATGTATTATTCATTATTATCTATCTATATCTATATATATATGTATTATTCATTATTATCTATCTATATCTATATATATATGTATTATTCATTATTATCTATCTATATCTATACATATATATATTATTATCTATCTATCTATCTATCTATATCTATATCTATCTATCTATATCTATATCTATATATCTATATATATATATATATCTATATATATATATATATATATATATGATTATCTATCTATATCTATATGTATTATTCATTATTATCTATCTATATCTATATATATGTATTATTCATTATTATCTATCTATATATGTATTATTCATTATTATCTATCTATCTAGTTTTTTATTAAACTCTCATTGCTTGTTTCTAAGCTTTAGACTGGTTTGTCTCCAGTTGTTCAACCAGACGTCTTGGTGGTTTTTGTGCGGTTGCCGGGGGAACGTAATCCTCCTCCTCCTCTTCCTCTTCCTCTTCCTCTTCGCTCTCGAGGAGCCGCGTGGTTCATCGTCCAACAGGAGGCGGTCGACAGCTTGGCACCGCGTTGTGACTGCAGGCGGGTCAGGAC
>NC_046976.1:19590580-19595580 GCF_009769545.1 Cyclopterus lumpus | reverse complement strand
ATATAAATAAATATGCATAGATTTGACCATGTTATGAGCTGAATGCAATGGAATGGGGGTCTAATGGCTGAATTTGATATATATCAACCTTTAAAACACATTTAACTTTGACTAAGCATCATCCTGTGTACGATTTATACTAATTAAATTGAATCCAAGTTAATTTAAAGTATTTTAAGTGTTCAAGTCTTTGTGTACCTTGAGGAGGGGACAAATGTTTTAACGTCAGCTGTAGAGACTCACTGTTTGGTGAGGAAGCGGGTCATGGCGTTGGGCCGTCTCATGAACAGCACCACCTGTCTGTTGAGATAGACGAAGAACGCCCCCAAGAACCCACAGGAGATCCTGCACACACACACACACACACACACACACACACACACACACACAGGGCGTCACCCACCCATTGGTTTCTCCCTCTCCTCCCCCGAGGTAAAGGCTGAACTAATAATTGGATTCTCCGTGTTTTTAAATGCCACATTTGCATAAAGTTTGACTTTTAACATTTTATATCTTGTCCATTGAGAAGTTCCACACACACACACACACACACACACACACACACACTTTTCTCACCCAATGATGGCGAAGGCCGGCAGCTCCTGCAGGTCGAAAGGGAAATCCATGCGGAAGTTTGTCCTGAACAGAGCAGTGATGGTTACTGGAAGACAAAGAAAAGGAACGCGGTGACACTCATTAAATAGTTATTTTCTGTTAATTTTCTTTATAGGGCCATTTAAAAAAAATTATATATTTATATTTTTTTGCAGTAATGATCAACTTTCATGAAAGTGAGACTGTCACTCTTCCCACTAGCTGGACGTATAATTGAGTGTTTGCCGTGCGCTCCGACAGCGTAGTTTGTGGATCAGGACGTTTAAACTAGATTAGCAACGACTTCTGGAGGAGGAGACGCGAGCTCGCCTCGACATACTCAAACCGACCCACAATGCATTGCGGCTCCTTTAGACATTTAAAATAACAGTTCAGAGGGACTCGCACGTACAACGTTCTGAAGAAAACATATTCAAAACGGTAATAAAAAGAAGAAGTAGTGGACACAGAAACACATTAAATTGAGTGTAAGAGGCAACGTTGCATCACATTCAGTCATGTGACGCAGAGACGAGCTGTTTGAGTCCACTTCAGTGTGAACAGCTGATGATGACGTCACACAGATTGAGAAGGATGGACGCCCATTAAATATTCTTAAAGACTCTCTAGTCACCTGACTGAGCCACTTGAAAAGATGCGTCCCGCTCGGTGTTAATGGTTGAAGTAAGGGCGCCCTCTAGTGCATGTTTGATGAACAGCCGGCACTCTCACCTGCGTCTTTGTTGAACACGGACAACACTCTGAATATGAAGGCGCTGAACGTGGCGGCAAAGTACCCCCTCCAGTAGTTCCTCACAGCGAAGTACGTGGACGTCACCTCGATGCTGAAGAGCACACCTGGAGCGGTGTTTTAAAAAAGAAACAGGAAACTATACAACGATGCGCCCAGGAGCCACAGAAAGAGGAAGTTACATGCAAAGAAAACAATCTAAAATGGCTTCATGTGTTACCTCCAAGCGGAGTCCCGAAGCAGCAGCCGACCCCGACAGCACAGCCCACTGTCAGGATGTCCGTGTAACAGTATGGATTCTACTGATCCAGAGAGGAGGGTTTTGAGACGACAGAGAGACAACACGTATAGATACGAGAAAGATCTTTTTTTAATCGTCACATTTAAAAAGCATGCGCGTGAATGGAGAATCTTTTCCCCCGGCGTCAGCTCACCTGATACGCCCCCGAGAAGAAGGACATGAACCTGCTGAGGACCGCGGCGCAGATGCTGGCGATGTGAACGAATGGACCCTGAGAGACGCGAGAAGAGGAACGTGGAGTCAGAAAGCGGCGCGGAGAGCCACAGAGTCAAGGTCATTGATCTGCCACGGCCCCACCTCTTTGCCCACCGGCATCCCGCTGCCCAGGGCGGCCGTCAGACCGATGACTTTGGCCACGAAGGCCCTGAGCGTTAAATATTCCTTCAGCACCACGCCTCTCAGGATGGTCTTCAGCTCGGGGATGCCAGAACCTGAGAGAGAGAGAGGGAAGGTGGAACGGAGGTTCTTTAGGAGAGGTTCGAATCGGAGGAGGAATCAGCCATGTTAGCAGCCGTGTTAACAAGCCAGACGCAGATTTAAAAGCACTTCCATAACCGGAACACCAGAGTTTAGTGAAGTTGAAAGAGAGTAAAGTGAGAAAAGATGTTCTCTGTGTTCTTGAAAAGATGAGCGAGGTCAAATAAAATGTCACGGGATCGGATTTCCACTGTTGAATGCATATTGTCTAACAATGTGGATTATTCTATCTATAAAAGACAAAAGCAGAGGAGCGCAGAGTGAGCAAAGCCACGAGGAGGAGGAGGAGGAGAGGAGGAGAGGAGGAGGAGGAGGAGGAAGGGGGTACAGACCGATAGCTTGAGGTGCAACCAGGTGACAGAAGAGGGAGGAGAACAGAATGAAGATCAGGGGGTATGAAACCCAGGCCAGGTACTGCAGGGGGATGTTCCCCCTCAGCTCCCCGTGAATCCACTTATAGGCTGAAGGGGGGGGGGGGGGGGGGGAGAGGTGGAAGAAAGAGGAGCAGGGAAAAGAAGAGAAAATATCAACATGTCCTGCAATGCATTGTGGGCCCTGTAGTCCATCTACCTTGCAGGCTCTTTGCGCTGGCGTAGTCCATCGTCCAGCTGATCAGCGCCATCGTGATGCCCAGCAGAACCAGGAAGATCCAGTCTTCTCCCAGCCTGGTCACGAGGAATCTCTGTACTCGTGCTATGCAGTCTGACGTAGAGGAAGGGATGAGGAATCCATTTGTATTTACATTCGTTTTTTTTTTTTTCACATCCCATGTCGGGATCGCTCACCTCTACATTTGGAGTAGGAGCGTCTCTTCTTCGCGGAGGTCGCGAGGTCGCGTTCGGCCGCTTGCTCGTCCCGCTCGTCGCCGTCCGCCTCGAACTGCCGCCTGTTCCTCGTCCTGCCGTGGTGTCGACCGCGGCACCCGTTCTGACCGGGCCGGCCGTGGCGCGGCCTGCCGCCGGGGTGGTTGCCATGTTTCTTGATCTGCCTCTCGGTCAGCAGGCGCGTGGCCTCCCGTCTGCCGGAGCCCCCTTGGTTCTCTTGGTACTCCCCATAGAGCTGTCAATCAAGTCAGCGGACGGGTCCGTTAGTACAGAAGGGAAGGAACACGACAAACATCCCCGAGACGTCGACATGCACGGAGCGTTCCCGAGAGAGAGAAAGTAGAGCGGGGTAGGACTCTCCTTTTGGCAGCGTGGCCGGGGAGGGTCACTTCTTAAAAATAGGCAGAACCACGTGTTCTGATGGGGAACGTGGGCTGTGCCTTTAAGAGTTATCACCTCTGGACCGACTCCAGGGGCGTCTGGGGAGGAGATCAATGCTCGACACACACACACACACACACACACACACACACACACACACACACACACACACACACACACACACACACACACACACACACACACACACACACACACACACACACACACACACACACACACACACACACACACACACACACACACACACACACACACACACACACACACACACACACACACAATGTTGTTTCAGATGTTATAATAACCCCTTTCTGTCGTTTGCCATCAGAAACCTTTAAAAATAGTAACAGTCACCCACACAGAGTTCACGTGCGCTCTCACACGCGCTTATTGTAACAATGAGATGACATGAAACGGTATGCGGGCGCGCCGGAGGTCAATAAAGACATAAATGTCCACATCTGAAAGTTAAAGAGGAGATTTTTTTAATTTTATTTAAAGTTGATGAATTTGATGCACATGAATACAAATGTAAAGATTAGAACTGTGTGTCCGCTTTACTTTTGTAAATTCTCACAATTAATCACAAAGTATTTACACATAGCAGGGGCTAATATTTAAATAGAGTCCCCTAAATATTAGTCATACATGAACCACAAATAAATAAATATATATATATATATATATATATTTGTACCACAAATAAATATGAATATATATTTGTATCACAAATAAATAAAAAATATATATATATATATGTACCACAAATAAAATTATATATATATATAAATATATGTCTGTACCACAAATAATATATATATATAAATATATATCTGTACCACAAATAAATAAATATAAATATATGTACCACAAATAAAATTATATATATATATATATAAATATATGTCTGTACCACAAATAAATAAATATATATATATGTACCACAAATAAATAAATATATATTTGGACCACAAATAAATAAATAAATATATATTTGTACCACAAATAAATTATATATATGGTACATCAACAGCAGACAATAGAGCTCCAGGAATACAACTGACAAGCCGACACGTTGATGTACGTGCTGTCACCTTTCAACAGCTTCTGATTTAGCAGGTTCATGGACACACACACACACACACACACACACACACACACACACACACACACACACACACACACACACACACACACACACACACACACACACACACACACACACACACACACACACACACACACACACACACACACACACACACACACACACACACACACACACACACACACACACACACACACACACACACACACACACACACACACACACACACACACACACACACACACACACACACACACACACACACGAGAAACTTGAGCAGCGTAATACACAATACGCAGTAACCGAATGCCGACACGCAGCGCAGACCTCGAACAATGGAGGCCGCGGATGTTTTGATTGGGTCGGGCGGTCGGGTCTATTTCCACATCCTAAGTGGAGGATCAGCGGGCGTGTTGGTCAGGACGTTCACATCGGTGTCGTTGCCCACTGAGGAAACGTGGACCAAGTGGAACCCACGAGGTGCCAGCTGCAGCGTTTAATTTAATTAACAAAAACATACTGCACATGCGTTGCAATGTCCGA